>NW_022204114.1:0-178589 GCF_007655135.1 Punica granatum
GCTACCTCGTTCGTGCCTCTTGCAACTTTCCGGGTCAGCTAACCCGTGCGAGCTTACTTTCCTACACCGCAAGATCGCCGAACCCACCACACTCATGCCTTTTGCGACCATGCCGGGTTTGCTAACCCTTTAGCTTACTTTCCTGCACCGCAAGTTCACCGAGCCACCTCGCTCGTGCCTCTTGCAACCTTGCGGTGTCGGCTAACCCGTTCGAGTTTACTTTCTTAAATCGCAAGTTCGCCGAGCCACCTCGTTCGTGCCTCTTGCAACTTTGCCTTGCCGGTCCGCTAACCCGTGCGAGCTTACTTTCCTACACACCGCAAGTTCGGCGAGCCGCCACCACTCATGCCTGTTGCAACCTTGCCGGGTTTGTTAACCCGTGTTAGCTTACTTTCCTGCATCGCAAGTTGCCGAGCCACCTCGTTCGTTCCTCTTTGCACCTTGCCGCGGGTCCGCTAAACCGTGCGAGCTTACTTTCCTACACCGCAAGTTCGCCGAGCCACCACACTCATGACTTTTGCAACCTTGCCGGGTTTGCTAACCCTTGTTAGTTTACTTTCCTGCACCGCAAGTTCGCTGAGCCACCTTGCTCGTGCCTCTTCCTACCTTACCGGGTCTACTAACCCGTTCGAGTTTACTTTCTTGGATCGCAAGTTTCCCGAGCCACCTCGTTCGTTCCTCTTGCAACCTTGCCGGGTCCGCTAACCCGTGCGAGCTTACTTTCCTACACCGCAAGTTCGGCGAGCCACCACACTCATGCCTTTTGCAACCTTGCCGGGTTTGCTAACCCGTGTTAGCTTACTTTCCTGCACCCCAAGTTCGCCGAGCCACCTTGCTCGTGCCTCTTGCAACCCTGCTGGGTCAGCTATCCCGTGAGAGATTACTTTCCTGCACCACAAGTTCGACGAGCAGCCTGGCTCGAGCATCTTGCAACCGTGTTGGGTTTGCTAATTCGTGCGATTTTACTTTCCTGCCTCGCAAGTTCGCCGAGCCACCTCGCCCGTGCTTCTTGCAACGTTGCCGGGTATGCTAACCCGTGCAAGCTTACTTTCCTGCACCGCAAGTTCGCCGAGCCACCTCGCTCGTGCCTCTTGCAACCTTGCGGTGTCGGCTAACCCGTTCGAGTTTACTTTCTTGCATCGCAAGTTCGCCGAGCCTCTTACAACTTCGCCGAGCCTCTTGCAAGTTCATTGAGCCACCACGCTCGTGCCCCTTGCAACCTTGCCGAGTCTGCTAATCCGTGCGATTTTATTTTCCTGCCTCGCAAATTCGCCGTGCCACCTCGCCCGTGCTTCTTGCAACCTTGCCGAGTCTGCAAACCCGTGCGACCTTACTTTCCTACACCGCAAGTTCGCCTAGCCACCTCGCTCGTGCCTCTTGCAACCTTGCCAGGTCTGCTAACCCGAGCGAGTTTCATTTCTTGCACTGCAAGTTCGCCGAGCCACCTCGCTCGTGCCTCTTGCAACCTTGCCGGGTCCGCTAACCTGTCCGAGTTTACTTTCCTACACCGCAAGTTCGCCGAGCCACCACGCTCATGCCTGTTGCAACCTTGCCGGGTTTGCTAACCCGTGTTTGCTTACTTTCCTGCACCGCAAGTTCGTCGAGCCACATTGCTCGTGCCACTTGCAACCTTGTCGGGTTAGCTATCCCGTGAGAGATTACTTTCCTACAACACAAGTTCGCCGAGCAGCCTCGTTCCTGCGTCTTGCAACCTTGTCGGGTCTGCTAACCCGTGCGAGCTTACTTTCCTACACCGCAAGTTCGCCTAGCCACCTCGCTCGTGCCTCTTGCAACCTTGCCAGGTCTGCTAACCCGAGCGAGTTCCATTTCTTGCACCGCAAGTGCGCCGAGCCACCTCGCTCGTGCCTCTTGCAACCTTGCGGGGTCGGCTAACCCGTCCGAGTTTACTTTCTAGCATCGCAAGTTCGCCGATCCACCTCGTTGGTGCCTCTTGCAACCTTGCCGGGTCCGCTAACCCGTGCGAGCTTACTTTCCTGCACCGTAAGTTCGCTGTGCCACCTCGCTCGTGCCTCTTGCAACCTTGCCAGGTCCGCTAACCCGAGCGAGTTTCATTTCTTCCACCGCAAGTTCGCCGAGCCACCTCGCTCGTGCCTCTTGCAACCTTGCGGTGTCGGCTAACCCGTTCGAGTTTACTTTCTTGCATCGCAAGTTCGCCGAGCCACCTCGTTCGTGCCTCTTGCAACTTTGCCGGGTCCGCTAACCCGTGCGAGCTTACTTTCTTACACCGCAAGTTCGCCGAGCCACCGCACTCATGCCTTTTGCAACCATGCCGGGTTTGCTAACCCGTATTAGCTTACTTTCCCGCACCGCAAGTTCGCCGAGCCACCTCGCTCGTGCCTCTTGCAACCTTGCGGTGTCGGCTAACCCGTTCGAGTTTACTTTCTTACATCGCAAGTTCGCCGAGCTACCTCGTTCGTGCCTCTTGCAACTTTGCCGGGTCAGCTAACCCGTGCGAGCTTACTTTCCTACACCGCAAGATCGCCGAACCACCACACTCATGCCTTTTGCGACCATGCCGGGTTTGCTAACCCATGTTAGCTTACTTTCCTGCACCGCAAGTTCACCGAGCCACCTCGCTCGTGCCTCTTGCAACCTTGCGGTGTCGGCTAACCCGTTCGAGTTTACTTTCTTAAATCGCAAGTTCGCCGAGCCACCTCGTTCGTGCCTCTTGCAACTTTGCCGGGTCCGCTAACCCGTGCGAGCTTACTTTCCTACACCGCAAGTTCGGCGAGCCGCCACACTCATGCCTGTTGCAACCTTGCCGGGTTTGTTAACCCGTGTTAGCTTACTTTCCTGCATCGCAAGTTCGCCGAGCCACCTCGTTCGTTCCTCTTGCAACCTTGCCGGGTCCGCTAAACCGTGCGAGCTTACTTTCCTACACCGCAAGTTCGCCGAGCCACCACACTCATGACTTTTGCAACCTTGCCGGGTTTGCTAACCCTTGTTAGTTTACTTTCCTGCACCGCAAGTTCGCTGAGCCACCTTGCTCGTGCCTCTTCCTACCTTACCGGGTCTACTAACCCGTTCGAGTTTACTTTCTTGGATCGCAAGTTTCCCGAGCCACCTCGTTCGTTCCTCTTGCAACCTTGCCGGGTCCGCTAACCCGTGCGAGCTTACTTTCCTACACCGCAAGTTCGGCGAGCCACCACACTCATGCCTTTTGCAACCTTGCCGGGTTTGCTAACCCGTGTTAGCTTACTTTCCTGCACCCCAGTTCGCCGAGCCACCTTGCTCGTGCCTCTTGCAACCCTGCTGGGTCAGCTATCCCGTGAGAGATTACTTTCCTGCACCACAAGTTCGACGAGCAGCCTGGCTCGAGCATCTTGCAACCGTGTTGGGTTTGCTAATTCGTGCGATTTTACTTTCCTCCTCCTCCTCCTTCGCGAGTTCGCCGGCCACCCGCGTGCTTCTTGCAACGTTGCCGGGTATGCTAACCCGTGCAAGCTTACTTTCCTGCACCGCAAGTTCGCCGAGCCACCTCGCTCGTGCCTCTTGCAACCTTGCCAGGTCTGCTAACCCGAGCGAGTTTCATTTCTTGCGCCGCAACTTCGACAAGCCACCTCGCTCGTGCCTCTTGCAACCTTGCGGGGTCGGCTAACCCGTTCGAGTTTACTTTCTTGCATCGCAAGTTCGCCGAGCCACCTCGTTGGTGCCTTTTGCAACCTTGCCGGGTCCGCTATCCCGTGCGAGCTTACTTTCCAACACCGCAAGTTCACTGAGCCACCACACTCATGCCTCTTGCAACCTTGCCGGGCTTGCTAACCCGTGTTAGCTTACTTTCCTGCACCGCAAGTTCGCCGAGCCACCGTGCTCGTGCCTCTTGCAACCTGGACGGGTCAGCTATCCCGTGAGAGATTACTTTCCTGCACCACCAAATCACCGAGCAGCCTCGCTCGTGCGTCTTGCAACCTTGTCGGGTCTGCTAACCCGTGCGAGCTTACTTTACTGCACCGCAAGTTTGCCGAGCCATCTCGCTCGTGCCTCTTGCAACCTTGCCAAGTCTGCTAACCCGAGCGAGTTCCACTTCTTGCACCGCAAGTTCGCCGGGCCACCTCGCTCGTGCCTCTTCCTACCTTGCGGGGTCGGCTAACCAGTTCGAGTTTACTTTCTTGCATCGCAAGTTCGCCGAGCCACCTCGTTCGTGCCTCTTGCAACCTTGCCGGGTCTGCTAACCCGAGCGAGTTTCATTTCCTGCACCGCAAGTTCGCCGAGCCACCTCGCTCGTGCCTCTTGCAACCTTGCGGGGTCGGCTACCCGTTCGAGTTTACTTTCTTGCATCGCAAGTTCGCCGAGCCACCTCGTTCGTGCCTCTTGCAACCTTGCCGGGTCCGCTAACCCGTCCGAGCTTACTTTCCTACCCCGCAAGTTCGCCGAGCCACCACACTCATGCTTTTTGCAACCTTGTCGGGTTTGTCAATCCGTGTTAGCTTACTTTCCTGCACCGCAAGTTCGCCGAGCCACCTTGCGCGTGCCTCTTCCAACCTTGCCGGGTCAGCTATCCCGTGAGAGATTGCTTTCCTGCACCACAAGTTCGCCGAGCAGCCTCGCTCATGCATCTTGCAACCTTGTCGGGTCTGCAAACCCGTGCGAGCTTACTTTCCTGCACCGCAAGTTCGCCGAGCCACATCGCTCGTGCCTCTTGCAACCTTGCCAGGTCTGCTAACCCGTGCGAGCTTACTTTCCTGCACCGCAAGTTCATTGAGCCTCCACGCTCGTACTCCCTGCAACCTCGCCGAGTCTGCTAATTCGTGCGATTTTACTTTCCTGCCTAGCAAGTTCGCCGAGGCACCACGCCCGTACTTCTTGCAACCTTACCAGGTCTGCTAACCCGTGCGAGCTTACTTTCCTACACCGCAAGTTCGCCTAGCCACCTCGCTCGTGCCTCTTGCAACCTTGCCAGGTCTGCTAACCCGAGCGAGTTTCATTTCTTGTACTGCAAGTTCGCCGAGCCACCTCGCTCGTGCCTCTTGCAACCTTGCCGGGTCCGCTAACCCGTGCGAGTTTACATTCCTACACCGCAAGTTCGCCGAGCCACCACGCTCATGCCAGTTGCAACCTTGCCGGGTTTGCTAACCCGTGTTAGCTTACTTTCCTGCACCGCAAGTTCACCGAGCCACCTTGCTCGTGCCTCTTGTAACCCTGCTGGGTCAGCTATCCCGTGAGAGATTACTTTCCTGCACCACAAGTTCGACGAGCAGCCTGGCTCGAGCGTCTTGCAACCGTGTTGGGTTTGCTAACTCGTGCGAGCATACTTTCCTGCACCGCAAGTTCGCCGAGCCACATTGCTCGTGCCTCTTGCAACCTTGTCAGGTTAGATATCCCGTGAGAGATTACTTTCCTACGCCGCAAGTTCGCCGGGCCACCTCGCTCGTGCCTCTTCCTACCTTGCGGGGTCGGCTAACCAGTTCGAGTTTACTTTCTTGCATCGCAAGTTCGCCGAGCCACCTCGTTCGTGCCTCTTGCAACCTTGCCGGGTCTGCTAACCCGAGCGAGTTTCATTTCCTGCACCGCAAGTTCGCCGAGCCACCTCGCTCGTGCCTCTTGCAACCTTGCGGGGTCGGCTACCCGTTCGAGTTCACTTTCTTGCATCGCAAGTTCGCCGAGCCACCTCGTTCGTGCCTCTTGCAACCTTGTCGGGTCTGCTAACCCGTGCGAGCTTACTTTCCTACACCGCAAGTTCGCCGAGCCACCACGCTCATGCCTGTTGCAACCTTGCCGGGTTTGCTAACCCGTGTTAGCTTTCTTTCCTACACCGCAAGTTCACCGAGCCACCTTGCTCGTGCCTCTTGCAACCCTGCTGGGTCAGCTATCCCGTGAGAGATTACTTTCCTGCACCACAAGTTCGACCAGCAGCCTGGCTCGAGCGTCTTGCAACCGTGTTGGGTTTGCTAACTCGTGCGAGCTTACTTTCCTGCACCGCAAGTTCGCCGAGCCACCTCACTCGTGCCGCTTGCAACCTTGCCAGGTCTGCTAACCGGTGCGAGCTTACATTCCTGCACCGCAAGTTCATTGAGCCTCCACGCTCGTACTCCTTGCAACCTTGCCGAGTCTGCTAATTCGTGCGATTTTACTTTCCTGCCTCGCAAGTTCGCCGAGCCACCTCGCTCGTGCCTCTTGCAACCTTGCCAGGTCTGCTAACCCGAGCGAGTTTCATTTCTTGCGCCGCAACTTCGACGAGCCACCTCGCTCGTGCCTGTTGCAACCTTGCCGGGTTTGCTAACTCGTGTTAGCTTACTTTCCTGCACCGTAAGTTCGTCGAGCCACCTCGCTCGTGCCTCTTCCTACCTTGCCGGGTCTACTAACCCGTACGAGCTTACTTTCCTGCATCGCAAGTTCGTAGAGCTACCACGCTCGTGCCTCTTGCAACCTTGCCCGATCTGCTAACCCGAGCGAGTTTCATTTCCTGCACCGCAAATTCGCGGAGCCACCTCGCTCGTGCCTCTTGCAACCTTGCCAGGTCTGCTAACCCGAGCGAGTTTCATTTCTTGCACCGCAAGATCGCCGAGCCACCTCGCCCGTGCCTCTTGCAACCTTGCGGTGTCGGCTAACCCGTTCGAGTTTACTTTCTTGCATCGCAAGTTCGCCGAGCCTCTTGCAACTTCGCCGAGCCTCTTGCAAGTTCATTGAGCCACCACGCTCGTGCCCCTTGCAACCTTGCCGAGTCTGCTAATCCGTGCGATTTTTTTTCCTCCTCCTCGCAAATTCGCCGTGCCACCTCGCCCGTGCTTCTTGCAACCATGCCGAGTCTGCAAACCCGTGCGACCTTACTTTCCTGCACCGCAAGTTCGCCTAACCACCTCGCTCGTGCCTCTTGCAACCTTGCCAGGTCTGCTAACCCGAGCGAGTTTCATTTCTTGCACCGCAAGTTCGCCGAGCCACCTCGCTTGTGCCTCTTGCAACCTTGCGGGGTCGGCTAACCCGTTCGAGTTTACTTTCTTGCATCGCAAGTTCGCCGAGCCACCTCGCTCGTGCCACTTGTCACCTTGCCGGGTCCGCTAACCCATGCGAGCTAACTTTCCTACACCGCAAGTTCGCCGAGCCACCACGCTCATGCCTTTTGCAACCTTGTCGGGTTTGCGAACCCGTGTTAGCTTAGTTTTCTGCACCGCGAATTCGCCGAGCCACCTGGCTCGTGCCTCTTGCAACCTTGCCGGGTCAGCTATCCCGTGAGAGATTACTTTCCTGCACCACAAGTTCATTGAGCCGCCACGCTCGTGGCTCTTGCAACCTTGTTGGGTCTACTAACCCGTGCGAGCTTACTTTCTTGCACCGCAAGTTATTCGAACTACCTCGTTCGTGCCTTTTGCAAACTTGCCGGGTCTGCTAACCCGTGCGAGTTTACTTTCCTGCACCGCAAGTTCTCCGAACCACCTCGCTCGTGCCTCCTGCAACCTTGCTAGGTCTACTAACACGTGCGAGGTTACTTTCCTGAACCGCAAGTTCGCCGAGCCACCTCGCTCGTGCCCCTTGCAACCTTGCCGGGTCTGCTAACCCCTGTGAGCTTACTTTCCTGCACCGCAAGTTCGCCGAGCCACCTCGCTCGTGCCGCTTGCAACCTTGCCCGGTCTGCTAAACCGTGCGAGCTTACTATCCTGCACCGCAAGTTCATTGAGCCACCACGCTCGTGCCCCTTGCAACCTTGCCGAGTCTGCTAATAGGTGCGATTTTACTTTCTTGCCTTGCAAGTTCGCCGAGCCACCTCGCTCGTGCCTCTTGCAACCTTGCCAGGTCTGCTAACCCGAGCAAGTTTCATTTCTTGCACTGCAAGTTCGCCGAGCCACCTTGCTCGTGCCTCTTGAACCTTGCAGGGTCGGCTAAACCGTTCGAGTTTACTTTCTTGCATCGCAAGTTCGTCGAGCCACTTCGCTCGTGTCTCTTGCAACCTTGCCGGTCCACTAACCCGTGCGAGCTTACTTACCTACACCGCAAGTTCGCCGAGCCACCACGCTCATGCCTGTTGCAACCTTGCCGGGTTTGCTAACCCGTGTTAGCCTACTTTCCTGCACCGCGATTTCGCCGAGCCACCTCGCTCGTGCCTCTTCCTCCCTTGCTGGGTCTACTAACCGGTACGAGCTTACTTTCCTGCACCGCAAGTTCATAGAGCCACCACGCTCGTGCCCCTTGCAACCTTGCCAGGTCTGCTAATCTGAGCGAGTTTCATTTCTTGCACCGCAAGTTCGCCGAGCCACCTCGCTCGTGCCTCTTGCAACCTTGCGGGGTCGGCTAACCCGTTCGAGTTTACTTTCTTGCATCGCAAGTTCGCCGAGCCACCTCGCTCGTGCCACTTGTCACCTTGCCGGGTCCGCTAACCCGTGCGAGCTAACTTTCCTACACCGCAAGTTCGCCGAGCCACCACGCTCATGCCTTTTGCAACCTTGTCGGGTTTGCGAACCCGTGTTAGCTTAGTTTTCTGCACCGCGAATTCGTCGAGCCCCCTGGCTCGTGCCTCTTGCAACCTTGCCGGGTCAGCTATCCCGTGAGAGATTACTTTCCTGCACCACAAGTTCATTGAGCCACCACGCTCGTGGCTCTTGCAACCTTGTCGGGTCTACTAACCCGTGCGAGCTTACTTTCTTGCACCGCAAGTTCTTCGAACTACCTCGTTCGTGCCTTTTGCAAACTTGCCGGGTCTGCTAACCCGTGCGAGTTTACTTTCCTGCACCGCAAGTTCTCCGAACCACCTCGCTCGTGCCTCCTGCAACCTTGCTAGGTCTGCTAACCCGTGCGAGTTTACTTTCCTGAACCGCAAGTTCGCCGAGCCACCTCGCTCGTGCCCCTTGCAACCTTGCCGGGTCTGCTAACCCCTGCGAACTTACTTTCCTGCACCGCAAGTTCGCCGAGCCACCTCGCTCGTGCCGCTTGCAACCTTGCCCGGTCTGCTAACCCGTGCGAGCTTACTATCCTGCACCGCAAGTTCATTGAGCCACCACGCTCGTGCCCCTTGCAACCTTGCCGAGTCTGCTAACCCGAGCGAGTTTCATTTCTTGCACTGCAAGTTCGCCGAGCCACCTTGCTCGTGCCTCTTGAACCTTGCGGGGTCGGCTAAACCGTTCGAGTTTACTTTCTTGCATCGCAAGTTCGTCGAGCCACCTCGCTCGTGCCTCTTGCAACCTTGCCGGTCCACTAACCCGTGCGAGCTTACTTACCTACACCGCAAGTTCGCCGAGCCACCACGCTCATGCCTGTTGCAACCTTGCCGGGATTGCTAACCCGTGTTAGCCTACTTTCCTGCACCGCAATTTCGCCGAGCCACCTCGCTCGTGCCTCTTCCTCCCTTGCTGGGTCTACTAACCTGTACGAGCTTACTTTCCTGCACCGCAAGTTCGTAGAGCCACCACGCTCGTGCCTCTTGCAACCTTGCTAGGTCTGCTAATCTGAGCGAGTTTCATTTCTTGCACCGCAAGTTCGCCGAGCCACCTCGCTCGTGCCTCTTGCAACCTTGCGGGGTCGGCTAACCCGTTCGAGTTTACTTTCTTGCATCGAAAGTTCGCCGAGCCACCTCGTTCGTGCCTCTTGCAACCTTGCGGGGTCGGCTAACCCGTTCGAGTTTACTTTCTTGCATCGCAAGTTCGCCGAGCCGCCTCGTTCGTTCCTCTTGCAACCTTGCCGGGTCCGCTAACCCGTGCAAGCTTACTTTCCTACACCGCAAGTTCGCCGAGCCACCACACTCAAGCCTTTGGCAATTATGCCGGGTTTGCTAACCCGTGTTAGCCAACTTTCCTGCACTGCAAGTTTGCCGAGCCACCTCGCTCGTGCCTCTTGCAACCTTGCGGGGTCGGCTAACCCGTTCGAGTTTACTTTCTTGCATCGCAAGTTCGCCGAGCCACCTCGTTCGTGCCTCTTGCAACCTTGCCGGGTCCGCTAACCCGTGCGAGCTTACTTTCCTACACCGCAAGTTCGCCGTGCCACCACGCACATGCCTGTTGCAACCTTGCCGGGTTTGCTAACTCGTGTTAGCTTACTTTCCTGCACCGTAAGTTCGTTGAGCCACCTCGCTCGTGCCTCTTCCTACCTTGCCGGGTCTACTAACCCGTACGAGCTTACTTTCCTGCATCGCAAGTTCGTTGAGCTACCACGCTCGTGCCTCTTGCAACCTTGCCAGATCTGCTAACCCGAGCGAGTTTCATTTCCTGCACCGCAAGTTCGCGGAGCCACCTCGCTCGTGCCTCTTGCAACCTTGCCAGGTCTGCTAATCCGAGCGAGTTTCATTTCTTGCACTGCAAGTTCGCCGAGCCACCTCGCTCGTGCCTCTTGAACCTTGCGGGGTCGGCTAAACCGTTCGAGTTTACTTTCTTGCATCGCAAGTTCGTCGAGCCACCTCGCTCGTGCCTCTTGCAACCTTGCCGGTCCACTAACCCGTGCGAGCTTACTTACCTACACTGCAAGTTCGCCGAGCCACCACGCTCATGCCTGTTGCAACCTTGCCGGGTTTGCTGACCCGTGTGAGCCTACTTTCCTGCACCGCAATTTCGCCGAGCCACCTCGCTCGTGCCTCTTCCTCCCTTGCTGGGTCTACTAACCCGTACGAGCTTACTTTCCTGCACCGCAAGTTCGTAGAGCCACCACGCTCGTGCCTCTTGCAACCTTGCCAGGTCTGCTAATCTGAGCGAGTTTCTTGCACCACAAGTTCGCCGAGCCACCTCGCTCGTGCCTCTTGCAACCTTGCGGGGTCGGCTAACCCGTTCGAGTTTACTTTCTTGCATCGAAAGTTCGCCGATCCACCTCGTTCGTGCCTCTTGCAACCTTGCGGGGTCGGCTAACCCGTTCGAGTTTACTTTCTTGCATCGCAAGTTCGCCGAGCCGCCTCGTTCGTTCCTCTTGCAACCTTGCCGGGTCCGCTAACCCGTGCGAGCTTACTTTCCTACACCGCAAGTTCGCCGAGCCACCACACTCATGCCTTTTGCAACTATGCCGGGTTTGCTAACCCGTGTTAGCCTACTTTCCTGCACCGCAAGTTTGCCGAGCCACCTCGCTTGTGCCTCTTGCAACCTTGCAGGGTCGGCTAACCCGTTCGAGTTTACTTTCTTGCATCGCAAGTTCGCCGAGCCACCTCGTTCGTGCCTCTTGCAACCTTGCCGGGTCCGCTAACCCGTGCGAGCTTACTTTCCTACACCGCAAGTTCGCCGAGCCACCACACTCAAGCCTTTGGCAACTATGCCGGGTTTGCTAACCCGTGTTAGCCAACTTTCCTGCACCGCAAGTTTGCCGAGCCACCTCGCTCGTGCCTCTAGCAACCTTGCGGGGTCGGCTAACCCGTTCGAGTTTACTTTCTTGCATCGCAAGTTCGCCGAGCCACCTCGTTCGTGCCTCTTGCAACCTTGCCGGGTCCGCTAACCCGTGCGATCTTACTTTCCTACACTGCAAGTTCGCCGTGCCACCACGCTCATGCCTGTTGCAACCTTGCCGGGTTTGCTAACTCGTGTTAGCTTACTTTCCTGCACCGTAAGTTCGTCGAGCCACCTCGCTCGTGCCTCTTCTACCTTGCCGGGTCTACTAACCCGTACGAGCTTACTTTCCTGCATCGCAAGTTCGTTGAGCTACCACGCTCGTGCCTCTTGCAAACTTGCCAGATCTGCTAACCCGAGCAAGTTTCATTTCCTGCACCGCAAGTTCGCGGAGCCACCCTCGCTCGTGCCTCTTGCAACCTTGCCAGGTCTGCTAACCCGAGCGAGTTTCATTTCTTGCACTGCAAGTTCGCCGAGCCACCTCGCTCGTGCCTCTTGAACCTTGCGGGGTCGGCTAAACCGTTCGAGTTTACTTTCTTGCATCGCAAGTTCGTCGAGCCACCTCGCTCGTGCCTCTTGCAACCTTGCCGGTCCACTAACCCGTGCGAGCTTACTTACCTACACTGCAAGTTCGCCGAGCCACCACGCTCTTGCCTGTTGCAACCTTGCCGGGTTTGCTGACCCGTGTTAGCCTACTTTCCTGCACCGCAATTTCGCCGAGCCACCTCGCTCGTGCCTCTTCCTCCCTTGCTGGGTCTACTAACCCGTACGAGCTTACTTTCCTGCACCGCAAGTTCGTAGAGCCACCACGCTCGTGCCTCTTGCACTTGCAACTTGCCAGGTCTGCTAATCTGAGCGAGTTTCATTTCTTGCACCGCAAGTTCGCCGAGCCACAACGCTCGTGCCTCTTGCAACCTTGCGGGGTCGGCTAACCCGTTCGAGTTTACTTTCTTGCATCGAAAGTTCGCCGAGCCACCTCGCTCGTGCCTCTTGCAACCTTGCGGGGTCGGCTAACCCGTTCGAGTTTACTTTCTTGCATCGCAAGTTCGCCGAGCCGCCTCGTTCGTTCCTCTTGCAACCTTGCCGGGTCCGCTAACCCGTTCGAGCTTACTTTCCTACACCGCAAGTTCGCCGAGCCACCACACTCATGCCTTTTGCAACTATGCCGGGTTTGCTAACCCGTGTTAGCATACTTTCCTGCACCGCAAGTTTGCCGAGCCACCTCGCTCGTGCCTCTTGCAACCTTGCGGGGTCGGCTAACCCGTTCGAGTTTACTTTCTTGCATCGCAAGTTCGCCGCCGAGCCACCTCGTTCGTGCCTCTTGCAACCTTGCCGGGTCCGCTAACCCGTGCGAGCTTACTTTCCTACACCGCAAGTTCGCCGAGCCACCACACTCAAGGCTTTGGCAACTATGCCGGGTTTGCTAACCCATGTTAGCCTACTTTCCTGCACCGCAAGTTTGCCGAGCCACCTCGCTCGTGCCTCTTGCAACCTTGCGGGGTCGGCTAACCCGTTCAAATTTACTTTCTTATTCGCATCGTTTCGCCGAGCCACCTCGTTCGTGCCTCTTGCAACCTTGCCGGGTCCGCTAACCCGTGCGATCTTACTTTCCTACACTGCAAGTTCGCCGTGCCACCACGCTCATGCCTGTTGCAACCTTGCCGGGTTTGCTAACTCGTGTTAACTTACTTTCCTGCACCGTAAGTTCGTCGAGCCACCTCGCTCGTGCCTCTTCCTACCTTGCCGGGTCTACTAACCCGTACGAGCTTACTTTCCTGCATCGCAAGTTCGTTGAGCTACCGCTCGTGCCTCTTGCAAACTTGCCAGATCTGCTAACCCGAGCAAGTTTCATTTCCTGCACCGCAAGTTCGCGGAGCCACCTCGCTCGTGCCTCTTGCAACCTTGCCAGGTCTGCTAACCCGAGCGAGTTTCATTTCTTGCACTGCAAGTTCGCCGAGCCACCTCGCTCGTGCCTCTTGAACCTTGCGGGGTCGGCTAAACCGTTCGAGTTTACTTTCTTGCATCGCAAGTTCGTCGAGCCACCTCGCTCGTGCCTCTTGCAACCTTGCCGGTCCACTAACCCGTGCGAGCTTACTTACCTACACTGCAAGTTCGCCGAGCCACCACGCTCTTGCCTGTTGCAACCTTGCCGGGTTTGCTGACCCGTGTTAGCCTACTTTCCTGCACCGCAATTTCGCCGAGCCACCTCGCTCGTGCCTCTTCCTCCCTTGCTGGGTCTACTAACCCGTACGAGCTTACTTTCCTGCACCGCAAGTTCGTAGAGCCACCACGCTCGTGCCTCTTGCAACCTTGCCAGGTCTGCTAATCTGAGCGAGTTTCATTTCTTGCACCGCAAGTTCGCCGAGCCACAACGCTCGTGCCTCTTGCAACCTTGCGGGGTCGGCTAACCCGTTCGAGTTTACTTTCTTGCATCGAAAGTTCGCCGAGCCACCTCGCTCGTGCCTCTTGCAACCTTGCGGGTCGCTAACCCGTTCGAGTTTACTTTCTTGCATCGCAAGTTCGCCGAGCCGCCTCGTTCGTTCCTCTTGCAACCTTGCCGGGTCCGCTAACCCGTTCGAGCTTACTTTCCTACACCGCAAGTTCGCCGAGCCACCACACTCATGCCTTTTGCAACTATGCCGGGTTTGCTAACCCGTGTTAGCATACTTTCCTGCACCGCAAGTTTGCCGAGCCACCTCGCTCGTGCCTCTTGCAACCTTGCGGGGTCGGCTAACCCGTTCGAGTTTACTTTCTGCATCGCAAGTTCGCCGAGCCACCTCGTTCGTGCCTCTTGCAACTTGCCGGGTCCGCTAACCCGTGCGAGCTTACTTTCCTACACCGCAAGTTCGCCGAGCCACCACACTCAAGGCTTTTGGCAACTATGCCGGGTTTGCTAACCCATGTTAGCCTACTTTCCTGCCCGCAAGTTACCGAGCCACCTCGCTCGTGCCTCTTGCAACCTTGCGGGGTCGGCTAACCCGTTCGAATTTACTTTCTTGCATCGCAAGTTCGCCGAGCCACCTCGTTCGTGCCTCTTGCAACCTGCCGGTCCGCTAACCCGTGCGATCTTACTTTCCTACACTGCAAGTTCACCGTGCCACCACGCTCATGCCTGCCTGTTGCAACCTTGCCGGGTTTGCTAACTCGTGTTACTTACTTTCCTGCACCGTAAGTTCGTCGAGCCACCTCGCTCGTGCCTCTTCCTACCTTGCCGGGTCTACTAACCCGTACGAGCTTACTTTCCTGCATCGCAAGTTCGTTGAGCTACCACGCTCGTGCCTCTTGCAAACTTGCCAGATCTGCTAACCCGAGCAAGTTTCATTTCCTGCACCGCAAGTTCGCGGAGCCACCTCGCTCGTGCCTCTTGCAACCTTGCCAGGTCTGCTAACCCGAGCGAGTTTCATTTCTTGCACTGCAAGTTCGCCGAGCCACCTCGCTCGTGCCTCTTGAACCTTGCGGGGTCGGCTAAACCGTTCGAGTTTACTTTCTTGCATCGCAAGTTCGTCGAGCCACCTCGCTCGTGCCTCTTGCAACCTTGCCGGTCCACTAACCCGTGCGAGCTTACTTACCTACACTGCAAGTTCGCCGAGCCACCACGCTCTTGCCTGTTGCAACCTTGCCGGGTTTGCTGACCCGTGTTAGCCTACTTTCCTGCACCGCAATATCGCCGAGCCACCTCGCTCGTGCCTCTTCCTCCCTTGCTGGGTCTACTAACCCGTACGAGCTTACTTTCCTGCACCGCAAGTTCGTAGAGCCACCACGCTCGTGCCTCTTGCAACCTTGCCAGGTCTGCTAATCTGAGCGAGTTTCATTTCTTGCACCGCAAGTTTGCCGAGCCACCTCGTTCGTGCCTCTTGCAACCTTGCGGGGTCGGCTAACCCGTTCGAGTTTACTTTCTTGCATCGCAAGTTCGCCGAGCCGCCTCGTTCGTTCCTCTTGCAACCTTGCCGGGTCCGCTAACCCGTGCGAGCTTACTTTCCTACACCGCAAGTTCGCCGAGCCACCACACTCATGCCTTTTGCAACTATGCCGGGTTTGCTAACCCGTGTTAGCCTACTTTCCTGCACCGCAAGTTTGCCGAGCCACCTCGCTCGTGCCTCTTGCAACCTTGCAGGGTCGGCTAACCCGTTCGAGTTTACTTTCTTGCATCGCAAGTTCGCCGAGCCACCTCGTTCGTGCCTCTTGCAACCTTGCCGGGTCCGCTAACCCGTGCGAGCTTACTTTCCTACACCGCAAGTTCGCCGAGCCACCACACTCAAGCTTTGGCAACTATGCCGGGTTTGCTAACCCATGTTAGCCAACTTTCCTGCACCGCAAGTTTGCCGAGCCACCTCGCTCGTGCCTCTAGCAACCTTGCGGGGTCGGCTAACCCGTTCGAGTTTACTTTCTTGCATCGCAAGTTCGCCGAGCCACCTCGTTCGTGCCTCTTGCAACCTTGCCGGGTCCGCTAACCCGTGCGATCTTACTTTCCTACACTGCAAGTTCGCCGTGCCACCACGCTCATGCCTGTTGCAAACCTTGCCGGGTTTGCTAACTCGTGTTAGCTTACTTTCCTTTCCTGCACCGTAAGTTCGTCGAGCCACCTCGCTCGTGCCTCTTCCTACCTTGCCGGGTCTACTAACCCGTACGAGCTTACTTTCCTGCATCGCAAGTTCGTTGAGCTACCACGCTCGTGCCTCTTGCAAACTTGCCAGATCTGCTAACCCGAGCAAGTTTCATTTCATTCCTGCACCGCAAGTTCGCGGAGCCACCTCGCTCGTGCCTCTTGCAACCTCTGCCAACCTGCCAGGTCTGCTAACCGAGCGAGTTTCATTTCTTGCACTGCAAGTTCGCCGAGCCACCTCGCTCGTGCCTCTTGAACCTTGCGGGGTCGGCTAAACCGTTCGAGTTTACTTTCTTGCATCGCAAGTTCGTCGAGCCACCTCGCTCGTGCCTCTTGCAACCTTGCCGGTCCACTAACCCGTGCGAGCTTACTTACCTACACTGCAAGTTCGCCGAGCCACCACGCTCTTGCCTGTTGCAACCTTGCCGGGTTTGCTGACCCGTGTTAGCCTACTTTCCTGCACCGCAATTTCGCCGAGCCACCTCGCTCGTGCCTCTTCCTCCCTTGCTGGGTCTACTAACCCGTACGAGCTTACTTTCCTGCACCGCAAGTTCGTAGAGCCACCACGCTCGTGCCTCTTGCAACCTTGCCAGGTCTGCTAATCTGAGCGAGTTTCATTTCTTGCACCGCAAGTTCGCCGAGCCACAACGCTCGTGCCTCTTGCAACCTTGCGGGGTCGGCTAACCCGTTCGAGTTTACTTTCTTGCATCGAAAGTTCGCCGAGCCACCTCGCTCGTGCCTCTTGCAACCTTGAGGGGTCGGCTAACCCGTTCGAGTTTACTTTCTTGCATCGCAAGTTCGCCGAGCCGCCTCGTTCGTTCCTCTTGCAACCTTGCCGGGTCCGCTAACCCGTTCGAGCTTACTTTCCTACACCGCAAGTTCGCCGAGCCACCACACTCATGCCTTTTGCAACTATGCCGGGTTTGCTAACCCGTGTTAGCATACTTTCCTGCACCGCAAGTTTGCCGAGCCACCTCGCTCGTGCCTCTTGCAACCTTGCGGGGTCGGCTAACCCGTTCGAGTTTACTTTCTTGCATCGCAAGTTCGCCGAGCCACCTCGTTCGTGCCTCTTGCAACCTTGCCGGGTCCGCTAACCCGTGCGAGCTTACTTTCCTACACCGCAAGTTCGCCGAGCCACCACACTCAAGGCTTTGGCAACTATGCCGGGTTTGCTAACCCATGTTAGCCTACTTTCCTGCACCGCAAGTTTGCCGAGCCACCTCGCTCGTGCCTCTTGCAACCTTGCGGGGTCGGCTAACCCGTTCGAATTTACTTTCTTGCATCGCAAGTTCGCCGAGCCACCTCGTTCGTGCCTCTTGCAACCTTGCCGGGTCCGCTAACCCGTGCGATCTTACTTTCCTACACTGCAAGTTCGCCGTGCCACCACGCTCATGCCTGTTGCAACCTTGCCGGGTTTGCTAACTCGTGTTAACTTACTTTCCTGCACCGTAAGTTCGTCGAGCCACCTCGCTCGTGCCTCTTCCTACCTTGCCGGGTCTACTAACCCGTACGAGCTTACTTTCCTGCATCGCAAGTTCGTTGAGCTACCACGCTCGTGCCTCTTGCAAACTTGCCAGATCTGCTAACCCGAGCAAGTTTCATTTCCTGCACCGCAAGTTCGCGGAGCCACCTCGCTCGTGCCTCTTGCAACCTTGCCAGGTCTGCTAACCCGAGCGAGTTTCATTTCTTGCACTGCAAGTTCGCCGAGCCACCTCGCTCGTGCCTCTTGAACCTTGCGGGGTCGGCTAAACGTTCGAGTTTACTTTCTTGCATCGCAAGTTCGTCGAGCCACCTCGCTCGTGCCTCTTGCAACCTTGCCGGTCCACTAACCCGTGCGAGCTTACTTACCTACACTGCAAGTTCGCCGAGCCACCACGCTCTTGCCTGTTGCAACCTTGCCGGGTTTGCTGACCCGTGTTAGCCTACTTTCCTGCACCGCAATTTCGCCGAGCCACCTCGCTCGTGCCTCTTCCTCCCTTGCTGGGTCTACTAACCCGTACGAGCTTACTTTCCTGCACCGCAAGTTCGTAGAGCCACCACGCTCGTGCCTCTTGCAACCTTGCCAGGTCTGCTAATCTGAGCGAGTTTCATTTCTTGCACCGCAAGTTCGCCGAGCCACAACGCTCGTGCCTCTTGCAACCTTGGGGTCGGCTAACCCGTTCGAGTTTACTTTCTTGCATCGAAAGTTCGCCGAGCCACCTCGCTCGTGCCTCTTGCAACCTTGAGGGGTCGGCTAACCCGTTCGAGTTTACTTTCTTGCATCGCAAGTTCGCCGAGCCGCCTCGTTCGTTCCTCTTGCAACCTTGCCGGGTCCGCTAACCCGTTCGAGCTTACTTTCCTACACCGCAAGTTCGCCGAGCCACCACACTCATGCCTTTGCAACTATGCCGGGTTTGCTAACCCGTGTTAGCATACTTTCCTGCACCGCAAGTTTGCCGAGCCACCTCGCTCGTGCCTCTTGCAACCTTGCGGGGTCGGCTAACCCGTTCGAGTTTACTTTCTTGCATCGCAAGTTCGCCGAGCCACCTCGTTCGTGCCTCTTGCAACCTTGCCGGGTCCGCTAACCCGTGCGAGCTTACTTTCCTACACCGCAAGTTCGCCGAGCCACCACACTCAAGGCTTTGGCAACTATGCCGGGTTTGCTAACCCATGTTAGCCTACTTTCCTGCACCGCAGTTTGCCGAGCCACCTCGCTCGTGCCTCTTGCAACCTTGCGGGGTCGGCTAACCCGTTCGAATTTACTTTCTTGCATCGCAAGTTCGCCGAGCCACCTCGTTCGTGCCTCTTGCAACCTTGCCGGGTCCGCTAACCCGTGCGATCTTACTTTCCTACACTGCAAGTTCACCGTGCCACCACGCTCATGCCTGTTGCAACCTTGCCGGGTTTGCTAACTCGTGTTAACTTACTTTCCTGCACCGTAAGTTCGTCGAGCCACCTCGCTCGTGCCTCTTCCTACCTTGCCGGGTCTACTAACCCGTATGAGCTTACTTTCCTGCATCGCAAGTTCGTTGAGCTACCACGCTCGTGCCTCTTGCAAACTTGCCAGATCTGCTAACCCGAGCAAGTTTCATTTCCTGCACCGCAAGTTCGCGGAGCCACCTCGCTCGTGCCTCTTGCAACCTTGCCAGGTCTGCTAACCCGAGCGAGTTTCATTTCTTGCACTGCAAGTTCGCCGAGCCACCTCGCTCGTGCCTCTTGAACCTTGCGGGGTCGGCTAAACCGTTCGAGTTTACTTTCTTGCATCGCAAGTTCGTCGAGCCACCTCGCTCGTGCCTCTTGCAACCTTGCCGGTCCACTAACCCGTGCGAGCTTACTTACCTACACTGCAAGTTCGCCGAGCCACCACGCTCTTGCCTGTTGCAACCTTGCCGGGTTTGCTGACCCGTGTTAGCCTACTTTCCTGCACCGCAATATCGCCGAGCCACCTCGCTCGTGCCTCTTCCTCCCTTGCTGGGTCTACTAACCCGTACGAGCTTACTTTCCTGCACCGCAAGTTCGTAGAGCCACCACGCTCGTGCCTCTTGCAACCTTGCCAGGTCTGCTAATCTGAGCGAGTTTCATTTCTTGCACCGCAAGTTCGCCGAGCCACAACGCTCGTGCCTCTTGCAACCTTGCGGGGTCGGCTAACCCGTTCGAGTTTACTTTCTTGCATCGAAAGTTCGCCGAGCCACCTCGCTCGTGCCTCTTGCAACCTTGCGGGGTCGGCTAACCCGTTCGAGTTTACTTTCTTGCATCGCAAGTTCGTCGAGCCGCCTCGTTCGTTCCTCTTGCAACCTTGCCGGGTCCGCTAACCCGTTCGAGCTTACTTTCCTACACCGCAAGTTCGCCGAGCCACCACACTCATGCCTTTTGCAACTATGCCGGGTTTGCTAACCCGTGTTAGCATACTTTCCTGCACCGCAAGTTTGCCGAGCCACCTCGCTCGTGCCTCTTGCAACCTTGCGGGGTCGGCTAACCCGTTCGAGTTTACTTTCTTGCATCGCAAGTTCGCCGAGCCACCTCGTTCGTGCCTCTTGCAACCTTGCCGGGTCCGCTAACCCGTGCGAGCTTACTTTCCTACACCGCAAGTTCGCCGTGCCACCACGCTCATGCCTGTTGCAACCTTGCCGGGTTTTCTAACTCGTGTTAGCTTACTTTCCTGCACCGTAAGTTCGTCGAGCCACCTCGCTCATGCCTCTTCCTACCTTGCCGGGTCTACTAACCCGTACGAGCTTACTTTCCTGCATCGCAAGTTCGTTGAGCTACCACGCTCGTGCCTCTTGCAACCTTGCCAGATCTGCTAACCCGAGCGAGTTTCATTTCCTGCACCGCAAGTTCGCGGAGCCACCTCGCTCGTGCCTCTTGCAACCTTGCCCGGTCTGCTAACCCGAGCGAGTTTCATTTCTTGCACCGCAAGATCGCCGAGCCACCTCGCTCGTGCCTCTTGCAACCTTGCGGTGTCGGCTAACCCGTTCGAGGTTACTTTCTTGCATCGCAAGTTCGCCGAGCCTCATGCGACTTCGCCGAGCCTCTTGCAAGTTCATTGAGCCACCACGCTCGTGCCCCTTGCAACCTTGCCGAGTCTGCTAATCCGTGCGATTTTATTTTCCTGCCTCGCAAATTCGCCGAGCCACCTCGCCCGTGCTTCTTGCAACCTTGCCGAGTCTGCAAACCCGTGCGACCTTACTTTCCTGCACCGCAAGTTCGCCTAACCACCTCGCTCGTGCCTCTTGCAACCTTGCCAGGTCTGCTAACCCGAGCGAGTTTCATTTCTTGCACCGCGAGTTCGCCGAGCCACCTCGCTTGTGCCTCTTGCAACCTTGCGGGGTCGGCTAACCCGTTCGAGTTTACTTTCTTGCATCGCAAGTTCGCCGAGCCGCCTCATTCGTTCCTCTTGCAACCTTGCCGGGTCCGCTAACCCGTTCGAGCTTACTTTCCTACACCGGTAATTCGCCGAGCCACCACGCTCATGCCTTTTGCAACCTTGTCGGGTTTGCGAACCCGTGTTAGCTTAGTTTTGTGCACCGCGAATTCGCCGAGCCCCCTGACTCGTGCCTCTTGCAACCTTGCCGGGTCAGCTATCCCGTGAGAGATTACTTTCCTGCACCACAAGTTCATTGAGCGTCCACGCTCGTGGCTCTTGCAACCTGTCGGGTCTGCTAACCCGTGCGAGTTTACTTTCCTGCACCGCAAGTTCTCCGAACCACCTCGCTCGTGCCTCCGGCAACCTTGCTAGGTCTGCTAACCCGTGCGAGTTTACTTTCCTGAACCGCAAGTTCGCCGAGCCACCTCGCTCGTGCCGCTTGCAACCTTGCCCGGTCTGCTAACCCGTGCGAGCTTACTTTCTTGCACCGCAAGTTCATTGAGCCACCATGCTCGTGCCCCTTGCAACCTTGCCGAGTCAGCTAATCCGTGCGATTTTACTTTCTTGCCTCGCAAGTTCGCCGAGCCACCTCGCTCGTGCCTCTTGCAACCTTGCCAGGTCTGCTAACCTGAGCGAATTTCATTTCTTGCACTGCAAGTTCGCCGAGCCACCTCGCTCGTGCCTCTTGAACCTTGCGGGGTCGGCTAAACCGTTCGAGTTTACTTTCTTGCATCGCAAGTTCGTCGAGCCACCTCGCTCGTGCCTCTTGAAACCTTGCCGGTCCACTAACCCGTGCGAGCTTACTTACCTACACCGCAAGTTCGCCGAGCCACCACGCTCATGCCTGTTGCAACCTTGCCGGGTTTGCTAACCCGTGTTAGCCAACTTTCCTGCACCGCAATTTCGCCGAGCCACCTCGCTCGTGCCTCTTCCTCCATTGCTGGGTCTACTAACCCGTACGAGCTTACTTTCCTGCACCGCAATTTCGTAGAGCCACCACGCTCATGCCTCTTGCAACCTTGCCAGGTCTGCTAATCTGAGCGAGTTTCATTTCTTGCACCGCAAGTTCGCCGAGCCACCTCGCTCGTGCCTCTTGCAACCTTGCGGTGTCGGCTAACCCGTTCGAGTTTCCTTTCTTGCATCGAAAGTTCGCCGAGCCACCTCGTTCGTGCCTCTTGCAACCTTGCGGGGTCGGCTAACCCGTTCGAGTTTACTTTCTTGCATCGCAAGTTCGCCGTGCCGCCTCGTTCGTTCCTCTTGCAACATTGCCGGGTCCGCTAACCCGTGCGAGCTTACTTTCCTACACCGCAAGTTCGCCGAGCCACCACACTCATGCCTTTTGCAACTATGCCGGGTTTGCTAACCCGTGTTAGCCTACTTTCCTGCACCGCAAGTTGGCCGAGCCACCTCGCTCGTGCCTCTTGCAACCTTGCGGGGTCGGCTAACCCGTTCGAGTTTACTTTCTTGCATCGCAAGTTCGCCGAGCCACCTCGTTCGTGCCTCTTGCAACCTTGCCGGGTCTGCTAACCCGTGCGAGCTTACTTTCCTACACCGCAAGTTCGCCGTGCCACCACGCTCATGCCTGTTGCAACCTTGCCGGGTTTGCTAACCCGTGTTAGCCTACTTTCCTGCATCGCAAGTTCGCCGAGCCACCTTGCTCGTGCCTCTTGCAACCTTGTCGGGTCAGCTAACCCGTGCGAGCTTACTTTGCTGCACCGCAAGTTCGCCGAGCCACCTTGCTCGTGCCCTTTCCAACCTTGCCAAGTTTGCTAACGCGAGCGAGTTCCATTTCTTGCACCGCAAGTTCGCCAACCCAACCCGCTCGTGCCTCTTGCAACCAGGCGGGGTCGGCTAACTCGTTCGAGTTTACTTTCTTGCATCGAAAGTTCGTCGAGCCACCTCGTTGGTGCCTCATGCAACCTTGCCGAGTCCGCTAACCCGTGCGAGTTTACTTTTCTACACCGCAAGTTAGCCGAGCCACCACGCTCATGTCTGTTGCAACCTTGCCGGGTTTGCTAACCCGTGTTAGCCTACTTTCCTGCACCGCAAGTTCGCCGAGCCACCTCGCCCGTGCCTCTTCCTCCCTTGCCGGGTCTACTAACCCGTACGAGCTTACTTTCCTGCACCGCAAGTTCGTAGAGCCACCACGCTCGCGCCTCTTGCAACCTTGCCAGGTCTGCAAACCTGAGCGAGTTTCATTTCTTGCACCGCAAGTTCGCCGAGCCACCTCGCTCGTGCCTCTTTCAACCTTGCGGGGTCGGCTATCCCGTTCGAGTTTACTTCCTTGCATCGAAAGTTCGCCGAGTCACCTCGTTCGTGGCTCTTGCAACCTTGCGGGGTCGGCTAACCCGTTCGAGTTTACTTTCTTGCATCGCAAATTCGCTGAGCCACCTCGTTCGTGCCTCTTGCAACCTTGCCGAGTCCGCTAACCCGTGCGAGCTTACTTTCCTACACCGCAAGTTCGCCGAGCCGCCACACCCATGCCTTTTGCATCTATGCCGGGTTTGCTAACCCGTGTTAGCCTACTTTCCTGCACCGCAAGTTTCCGAGCCACCTCGCTCGTGCCTCTTGTAACCTTACGGGGTCGGCTAACCCGTTCGAGTTTACTTTCTTGCATCGCAAGTTCGCCGAGCCACCTCGTTCGTGCCTCTTGCAACCATGCCGGGTCCGCTAACCCGTGAGAGCTTACTTTCCTACACCGTAACTTCGCCGTGCCACCACGCTCATGCCTGTTGCAACCTTGCCGGGTTTGCTAACCCGTGTTAGCTTACTTTCCTGCACCGTAAGTTCGTCGAGCCACCTCGCTCGTGTCTCTTCCAACCTTGCCGGGTCTACTAACACGTACGAGCTTACTTTCCTGCACCGCAAGTTCGTAGAGCTACCACGCTCGTGCCTCTTGCAACCTTGCCAGATCTGCTAACCCGAGCAAGTTTCATTTCTTGCACCGCACGTTCGCCGAGCCACCTCGCTCGTGCCTCTTGCAACCTTGCGGGGTCGGCTAACCCGTTCGAGTTTACTTTCTTGCATCGCAAGTTCGTCGAGCCACCTCCTTCGTGCCTCATGCAACCTTGCCGGGTCCGCTAAACCGTGCGAGCTGACTTTCCTACACCGCAAGTTCGCCGAGCCACCACACTCATGCCTTTTGCAACTATGCCGGGTTTGCTAACCCGTGTTAGCCTACTTTCCAGCACCGCAAGTTTGCCGAGCCACCTCGCTCGTGCCTCTTGCAACCTTGCGGGGTCGGCTAACCCGTTCGAGTTTACTTTCTTGCATCGCAAGTTCGCCGAGCCACCTCGTTCGTGCCTCTTGCAACCTTGCCGGGTCCGCTAACCCGTGCGAGCTTACTTTCCTAAACCGCAAGTTCGCCGTGCCACCACGCTCATGCCTGTTGCAACCTTGCCGGGTTTGCTAACCCGTGTTATCTTACTTTCCTGCACCGTAAGTTCGTCGAGCCACCTCGCTCGTGCCTCTTCCTACCTTGCCGGGTCTACTAACCCGTACGAGCTTGCTTTCCTTGCATCGCAAGTTCGCCGAGCCACCTCGTTCGTGCCTCTTGCAACCTTGCCGGGTCCGCTAACCCGTGCTAGCTTACTTTCCTGCACCGCAAGTTCATTGAGCCACCACGCTCGTGCCCCTTGCAACCTTGCCGAGTCTGCTAATTCGTGCGATTTTACTTTCTTGCCTCGCAAGTTCGCCGAGCCACCTCGCTCGTGCCTCTTGCAACCTTGCCAGGTCTGCTAACCCGAGCGAGTTTCATTTCTTGCACTGCAAGTTCGCCGAGCCACCTCGCTCGTGCCTCTTGAACCTTGCGGGGTCGGATAAACCGTTCGAGTTTACTTTCTTGCATCGCAAGTTCGTCGAGCCACCTCGCTCGTGTCTCTTGAAACCTTGCCGGTCCACTAACCCGTGCGAGCTTACTTACCTACACCGCAAGTTCGCCGAGCCACCACGCTCATGCCTGTTGCAACCTTGCCGGGTTTGCTAACCCGTGTTAGCCTACTTTCCTGCACCGCAATTTCGCCGAGCCACCTCGCTCGTGCCTCTTCCTCCCTTGCTGGGTCTACTAACCTGTACGAGCTTACTTTCCTGCACCGCAAGTTCGTAGAGCCACCACGCTCGTGCCTCTTGAAACCTTGCCAGGTCTGCTAATCTGAGCGAGTTTCATTTCTTGCACCGCAAGTTCGCCGAGCCACCTCGCTCGTGCCTCTTGCAACCTTGCGGGGTCGGCTAACCCGTTCGAGTTTACTTTCTTGCATCGAAAGTTCGCCGAGCCACCTCGTTCGTGCCTCTTGCAACCTTCCGGGTCGGCTAACCCGTTCGAGTTTACTTTCTTGCATCGCAAGTTCGCCGAGCCGCCTCGTTCGTTCCTCTTGCAACCTCGCCGGGTCCGCTAACCCGTGCGAGCTTGCTTTCCTACACCGCAAGTTCGCCGAGCCACCACACTCATGCCTTTTGCAACTATGCCGGGTTTTCTAACCCGTGTTAGCGTACTTTCCTGTACCGCAAGTTTGCCGAGCCACCTCGCTCGTGCCTCTTGCAACCTTGCGGGGTCGGCTAACCCGTTCGAGTTTACTTTCTTGCATCGCAAGTTCGTCGAGCCACCTCGTTCGTGCCTATTGCAAACTTGCCGGGTCCGCTAACCCGTGCGACCTTACTTTCCTACACCGCAAGTTCGCCGTGCCACCACGCTCGTGCCTGTTGCAACCTTGCCGGGTTTGCTAACCCGTGTTAGCCTACTTTCCTGCATCGCAAGTTCGCCGAGCCAACTTGCTCGTGCCTCTTGCAACCTTGTCGGGTCAGCTATCCCGCGAGAGATTACTTTCCTGCACCACAAGTTCGCCGAGCAGCCTCGCTCGTGCTTCTTGCAACCTTGTCGGGTCTGCTAACCCGTGCGAGCTTACTTTGCTGCACCGCAAGTTCGCCGAGCCACCTTGCTCGTGCCTTTTCCAACCTTGCCAAGTCTGCTAACGCGAGCGAGTTCCATTTCTTGCACCGCAAGTTCGCCAACCCAACCCGCTCGTGCCTCTTGCAACCTTGCGGGGTCGGCTAACTCGTTCGAGTTTACTTTCTTGCATCGAAAGTTCGTCGAGCCATCTCGTTGGTGCCTCATGCAACCTTGCCGGGTCCGCTAACCCGTGCGAGTTTACTTTTCTACACCGCAAGTTAGCCGAGCCACCACGCTCATGTCTGTTGCAACCTTGCCGGGTTTCCTAACCCGTGTTAGCCTACTTTCCTGCACCGCAAGTTCGCCGAGCCACCTCGCCCGTGCCTCTTCCTCCCTTGCCGGGTCTACTAACCCGTACGAGCTTACTTTCCTGCACCGCAAGTTCGTAGATCCACCACGCTCGCGCCTCTTGCAACCTTGCCAGGTCTACAAACCTGAGCGAGTTTCAATTCTTGCACCGCAAGTTCGCCGAGCCACCTCGCTCGTGCCTCTTTCAACCTTGCGGGGTCGGCTATCCCGTTCGAGTTTACTTCCTTGCATCGAAAGTTCGCCGAGCCACCTCGTTCGTGCCTCTTGCAACATTGCGGGGTCGGCTAACCCGTTCGAGTTTACTTTCTTGCATCGCAAGTTCGCCGAGCCACCTCGTTCGTGCCTCTTGCAACCTTGCCGAGTCCGCTAATCCGTGCGAGCTTACTTTCCTACACCGCAAGTTCGCCGAGCCACCACACTTATGCCTTTTGCATCTATGCCGGGTTTGCTAACCCGTGTTAGCCTACTTTCCTGCACCGCAAGTTTCCGAGCCACCTCGCTCGTGCCTCTTGTAACCTTACGGGGTCGGCTAACCCGTTCGAGTTTACTTTCTTGCATCGCAAGTTCGCCGAGCCACCTCGTTCGTGCCTCTTGCAACCTTGCCGGGTCCGCTAACCCGTGAGAGCTTACTTTCCTACACCGTAAGTTCGCCGTGCCACCACGCTCATGCATGTTGCAACCTTGCCGGGTTTGCTAACCCGTGTTAGCTTACATTCCTGCACCGTAAGTTCGTCGAGCCACCTCGCTCGTGCCTCTTCCAACCTTGCCGGGTCTACTAACACGTACGAGCTTACTTTCCTGCACCGCAAGTTCGTAGAGCTACAACGCTCGTGCCTCTTGCAACCTTGCCAGATCTGCTAACCCGAGCAAGTTTCATTTCTTGCACCGCACGTTCGCCGAGCCACCTCGCTCGTGCCTCTTGCAACCTTGTGGGGTCGGCTAACCCGTTCGAGTTTACTTTCTTGCATCGCAAGTTCGCCGAGCCACCTCCTTCGTGCCTCATGCAACCTTGCCGGATCCGCTAAACCGTGCGAGCTGACTTTCCTACACCGCAAGTTCGCCGAGCCACCTTGCTCGTGCCTCTTGCAACCTTGCCGGGTCAGCCATACCGTGAGAGATTACTTTCCTGCACCACAAGTTCGCCGAGCAGCCTCGCTCGTACGTCTTGTAACCTTGTCGGGTCTGCTCACCCGTGCGAGCTTACTTTCTTGCACCACAAGTTCGCCGAGCCGCCTTGCTCGTGCCTCTTGCAACCTTGCCAGGTCTGCTAACCCGAACGAGTTCCATTTCTTGCACCGCAAGTTCGCCGAGCCACTTCGCTCGTGCCTCTTGCAACCTTGCGGGGTCGGCTAACCCGTTCGAGTTTACTTTCTTGCATCGCAAGTTCGCCGAGCCACCTCGTTGGTGCCTCTTGCAACCTTGCCGGGTCCGCTAACCCGTGCGAGCTTACTTTCCTGCACCGCAAGTTCGCCGAGCCACCACGCTCATGCCTGTTGCGACCTTGCCGGGTTTGCTAACCCGTGTTAGCTTGCTTTCCTGCACCGCAAGTTCGCCGAGCCACATTGCTCGTGCCTCTTGCAACCTTGCCGGGTCAGCTATCCCGTGAGAGATTACTTTCCTACACCACAAGTTCGCCGAGCAGCCTCGCTCGTGCGTCTTGCAACCTTGACGGGTCTGCAAATCCGTGTGAGCTTACTTTCCTGCACCGCAAGTTCGCTGAGCCACCTCGCTCGTGCCTCTTGCAACCTTGCCAGGTCTGCTAACCCGAGCGAGTTTCATTTCTTGCACCGCAAGTTCGCCGAGCCACCTCGCTCGTGCCTCTTGCAACCTTGCGGTGTCGGCTGACCCGTTCGAGTTTACTTTCTTGCATCGCAAGTTCGTCGAGCCACCTCGTTCGTGCCTCTTGCAACTTTGCCGGGTCCGCTAACCCGTGTTAGCTTAGTTTCCTGCCCCGCAAGTTCGCCGAGCCACCTTGCTCGTGCCTCTTGCAACCTTGCCGGGTCAGCTATCCCGTGAGAGATTACGTTCCTGCACCACAAGTTCGCCGAGCAGCCTCGCTCGAGCGTCTTACAACCTTGTCGGGTCTGCTAACCCGTGCGAGCTTACTTTGCTGCATCGCAAGTTCGCCGAGCCACCTTGCTCGTGCCTCTTGCAACCTTGCCAGGTCTGCTAACCCGTGCGAGCTTACTTTCCTGCGCCGCAAGTTCATTGAGCCTCCACGCTCGTACTCCTTGCAACCTTGCCGAGTCTTCTAATTCGTGCGATTTTACTTTCCTGACTCGCTAGTTCGCCGAGCCACCTTGATCGTGCCTCTTGCAACCTTGCCGGGTCAGCTATCCCGTGAGAGATTATTTTCCTACACCACAAGTTCGCCGAGCAGCCTCGCTCGTGCGTCTTGCAACCTTGACGGGTCTGCTAACCCGTGTGAGCTTACTTTCCTGCACCGCAAGTAATGCACCTAAGATGTGTGCCACCCTAGTATGTGTGCCACCCTTATGATCGGTTTTGATAATCATGATGTATTTATTTTGATAATCATGATTCGAAAAAATATCTGGAAAAATAAATACATATAAAAATATTCGAATCATGATTATCAAAATAAATACATCATGATTATCAAAACCGATCATAAGGGTGGCACACATACTAGGGTGGCACACATCTTAGTTGCATTTATTTTCCAGATATTTTTTCGAATCATGATTATCAAAATAAATACATCATGATTATCAAAACCGATCATAAGGGTGGCACACATACTAGGGTGGCACACATCTTAGTTCGCCGAGCCACCTCGCTCGTGCCTCTTGCAACCTTGCCAGGTCTGCTAACCCGAGCGAGTTTAATTTCTTGCACCGCAAGTTCGCCGAGCCACCTCGCTCGTGCCTCTTGCAACCTTGCGGTGTCGGCTGACCCGTTCGAGTTTACTTTCTTGCATCGCAAGTTCGCCGAGCCACCTCGTTCGTGCCTCTTGCAACTTTGCCGGGTCCGCTAACCCGTGTTAGCTTAGATTCCTGCACCACAAGTTCGCCGAGCCACCTTACTCGTGCCTCTTGCAACCTTGCCAGGTCAGCTATCCCGTGAGAGGTTACGTTCCTGCACCACAAGTTTGCCGAGCAGCCTCGCTCGAGCGTCTGGCAACCTTGTCGGGTCTGCTAACCCGTGCGAGCTTACTTTGCTGCATCGCAAGTTCGCCGAGCCACCTCGCTCGTGCCTCTTGCAACCTTGCCAGGTCTGCTAACCCGTGCGAGTTTACTTTCCTGCGCCGCAAGTTCATTGAGCCTCCACGCTCGTACTCCTTGCAACCTTGCCGAGTGTTCTAATTCGTGCGATTTTACTTTCCTGCCTCGCAAGTTCGCCGAGCCACCATGATCGTGCCTCTTGCAACCTTGCCGGGTCAGCTATCACGTAAGAGATTACTTTCCTGCACCACAAGTTCGCCGAGCAGCCTCGCTCGAGCGTCATGCAACCTTGTCGGGTCTGCTAACCCGTGCGAGCTTACTTTCCTACACCGCAAGTTCGCCGAGCCACGTCTCTCATGCCTCTTGCAACCTTGCCGGGTCTGCAAACCCCTGCGAGCTTACTTTCCTGCACAACAAGTTCATTGAGCCACCACGCTCGTGCCCCTTGCAACCTTGCCGAGTCTGCAAATCCGTGCTATTTTACTTTCCTGCCTCGCAAGTTCGCCGGGCCACCTCGCCTTTGCTTTTTGCAACCTTGCCGGGTCTGCCATCTCGGGTGAGCTTACTTTCCTGCACCGCATGTTCGCCGAGCCACCTCGCTCGTGTTTCTTGCAACCTTGCCAGGTCTGCTAACCCGAGCCTGTTCCATTTCTTGCACCGCAAGTTCGCCGAGTCACCTCGCTCGTGCCTCTTACAACCTTGCGGGGTCGGCTAACCCGTTCGAGCTTACTTTCTTGCATCGTAAGTTCGCCGAGCCACCTCGTTCGTGCCTCTTGCAACCTTGCCGGGTCCGCTAACCCGTGCGAGCTTACTTTCCTGCCCCGCAAGTTCGCCGAGCCACCACGCTCATGCCTGTTGCAACCTTGCCGGGTTTGATAACCCGTGTTAGCTTGCTTTCCTGCACCGCAAGTTCGCCGAGCCACATTGCTCGTGCCTCTTGCAACCTTGCCGGGTCAGCTATCCCGTGAGAGATTACTTTCCTACACCACAAGTTCGCCGAGCAGCCTCGCTCGTGCGTCTTGCAACCTTGACGGGTCTGCAAATCCGTGTGAGCTTACTTTCCTGCACCGCAAGTTCGCTGAGCCACCTCGCTCGTGCCTCTTGCAACCTTGCCAGGTCTGCTAACCCGAGCGAGTTTCATTTCTTGCACCGCAAGTTCGCCGAGCCACCTCGCTCGTGCCTCTTGCAACCTTGCGGTGTCGGCTGACCCGTTCGAGTTTACTTTCTTGCATCGCAAGTTCGTCGAGCCACCTCGTTCGTGCCTCTTGCAACTTTGCCGGGTCCGCTAACCCGTGTTAGCTTAGTTTCCTGCACCGCAAGTTCGCCGAGCCACCTTGCTCGTGCCTCTTGCAACCTTGCCGGGTCAGCTATCCCGTGAGAGATTACGTTCCTGCACCACAAGTTCGCCGAGCAGCCTCGCTCGAGCGTCTTACAACCTTGTCGGGTCTGCTAACCCGTGCGAGCTTACTTTGCTGCATCGCAAGTTCGCCGAGCCACCTTGCTCGTGCCTCTTGCAACCTTGCCAGGTCTGCTAACCCGTGCGAGCTTACTTTCCTGCGCCGCAAGTTCATTGAGCCTCCACGCTCGTACTCCTTGCAACCTTGCCGAGTCTTCTAATTCGTGCGATTTTACTTTCCTGACTCGCTAGTTCGCCGAGCCACCTTGATCGTGCCTCTTGCAACCTTGCCGGGTCTGCTAACCCGTGCGAGCTTACTTTCCTGCACCGCAAGTTCGCCGAGCCACGTTTCTCATGGCTCTTGCAACCTTGCCAGGTCTGCTAACCCGTGCGAGCTTACTTTCCTGCACCACAAGTTCATTGAGCCACCACGCTCGTGCCCCTTGCAACCTTGCCGAGTCTGCAAATCCGTGCTATTTTACTTTCCTACCTCGCAAGTTCGCCGGGCCACCTCGCCTTTGCTTTTTGCAACCTTGCCGGGTCTGCCATCTCGGGTGAGCTTACTTTCCTGCATCGCATGTTCGCCGAGCCACCTCGCTCGTGCCTCTTGCAACCTTGCCAGGTCTGCTAACCCGAGCGTGTTCCATTTCTTGCACCGCAAGTTCGCCGAGTCACCTCGCTCGTGCCTCTTGCAACCTTGCGGGGTCGGCTAACCTGTTCGAGCTTACCTTCTTGCATCACAAGTTCGCCGAGCCAGCTCGTTCGTGCCTCTTGCAACCTTGCCGGGTCCGCTAACCCGTGCGAGCTTACTTTCCTACACCGTAAGTTCGCCGAGCCACCACGCTCATGCCTGTTGCAACCTTGCCGGGTTTGCTAACCCGTGTTAGCTTACTTTCCTGCACCGCAAGTTCGCCGAGCCACCTCGCTCGTGCCTCTTCCTACCTTGCCGGGTCTACTAACTCGTACGAGCTTACTTTCCTGCACCGCAAGTTCGTAGAACCACCACGCTCGTGCCTCTTGCAACCTTGCCAGGTCTGCTAACCCGAGCGAGTTTCATTTCTTTGACCGCAGGTTCGCCGAGCCACCTCGCTCGGGCCTCTTGCAACGTTGCTGGGCCGGCTAACCCGTTCGAGTTAACTTTCTTGCATCGCAAGTTCGCCGAGCCACCTCGTTCGTGCCTCCTGCAAACTTGCCAAGTCCGCTAACCCGTGCGAGCTTACTTTCCTACACCGCAAGTTCACCGTGCCACCACGCTCCTGCCTTTTGCAACCTTGCCAGGTTTGCGAACCCGTGTTACCTTACTTTTCTGCACCGCAAGTTCGCAGAGCCGCTCGTGCCTCTTGCAGCCTTGCCAGGTCAACTATCCCGTGAGAGATTACATTCCTGCACCACAAGTTCGCCGAGCCACCTCGCTCGTGCCTCTTGCAACCTTGTCGGGTCTGCTAACCCGTGCGAGCTTACTTTCCTGCACCGCAAGTTCGCCTAGCGACCTCGCTCGTGCCTCATGCCGGGTCCGCTAACCCGTGCGAGCTAACTTTCCTACACCGCAAGTTCGCCGAGCCACCACGCTCATGCCTTTTGCAACCTTGTCGGGTTTGCGAACCTGTGTTAGCTTAGTTTTCTGCACCGCAAATTCACCGAGCCACCTGGCTCGTGCCTCTTGCAACCTTGCCGGGTCAGCTATCCCGTTAGAGATTACTTTCCTGCACCACAAGTTCATTGAGCTAACTTTCCTACACCGCAAGTTCGCCGAGCCACCACACTCATGCCTTTTGCAACCTTGTCTGGTTTGCGAACCTGTGTTAGCTTAGTTTTCTGCACCGCAAATTCGCCGAGCCACCTGGCTCGTGCCTCTTGCAACCTTGCCGGGTCAGCTATCCCGTTAGAGATTACTTTCCTGCACCACAAGTTCATTGAGCCACCACGCTCGTGCCTCTTGCAACCTTGTCGGGTCTGCTAACCCGTGCGAGCTTACTTTCTTGCACCGCAAGTTCTTCGAACTACCTCGTTCGTGCCTTTTGCAAACTTGCCGGGTCTGCTAACCCGTGCGAGTTTACTTTCCTGCACCGCAAGTTCTCCGAACCACCTCGCTCGTGCCTCCTGCAACCTTGTTAGGTTTGCTAACCCGTGTGAGTTTACTTTCTTGAACCTCAAGTTCGCCGAGCCACCTCGCTCGTGCCCCTTGCAACCTTGCCGGGTCTGCTAACCCATGCGAGCTTACTTTCCTACACAGCAAGTTCGCCGAGCCACCTCGCTCGTGCCGCTTGCAACCTTGGCCGGTCTGCTAACCCGTGCGAGCTTACTTTCCTTCACCGCAAGTTCATTGCGCCACCACGCTCGTGCCCCTTGCAACCTTGCCGAGTCTGCTAATCCGTGCGATTTTACTTTCTTGCCTCGCAAGTTCGCCGAGCCACCTCGCTCGTGCCTCTTCCTACCTTGCCGGGTCTACTAACCCGTACGAGCTTACTTTCTTGCACCGCAAGTTCATAGATCCACCTCGCTCGTGCCAGTTGCAACCTTGCCGGGTCCGCTAACCCGTGCGAGCTTACTTTCCTGCACCGCAAGTTCGCCGAGCCACGTCTCTCATGCCTCTTGCAACCTTGTCGGGTCTGCTAACCCGTGCGAGCTTACTTTCCTGCACCGCAAGTTCATTGAGCCACCACGCTCGTGCCCCTTGCAACCTTGCCGAGTCTGCAAATCCGTGCTATTTTACTTTCCTGCCTCGCAAGTTCGCCGGGCCACCTCGCCTGTGCTTTTTGCAACCTTGTCGGGTCTGCCAACTCGGGCGAGCATACCTTCCTGCACCGCATGTTCGCCAAGCCACCTCGCTCGTGCCTCTTGCAACCTTGCCAGGTCTGCTAACCCGAGCCAGTTCCATTTCTTGCACCGCAAGTTCGCCGAGCCACCTCGCTCGTGCCTCTTGCAACCTTGCGGGGTCGGCTAACCTGTTCGAGCTCACCTTCTTGCATCACAAGTTCGCCGAGCCAGCTCGTTCGTGCCTCTTGCAACCTTACCGGGTCCGCTAACCCGTGCGAGCTTACTTTCCTACACCGTAAGTTCGCCGAGCCACCACGCTCATGCCTGTTGCAACCTTGCCGGGTTTGCTAACCCGTGTTAGCTTACTTTCCTGAACCGCATTTTGGCTCACCATTCCAAACAATGATATTAGCAATGACCCAAGCCACGACTTGAGCAGAATACAGAAAACGGCTCGGCAGAGCAAGAAATCACTATTCATCCTCAAGTTGGCAAAATTTAGCAAATGGCCCATGGACATGACAGAAGGACTCTAGGGGTCACCAAAGGGGAACAGAGCGACCAAAGAACTCAACAATGTCCAAAACCGGCGTTTTCCGTGTATTACACGGACGGCACTATTTTCCGATAGTTCGCTCGGCCGTCGGAAGATAGTGAATATTGGACTCCAAAAATCCACACCAGTGCCAAAAAGATGAAAAGTGTCCCCAAAGGCATTTTTCAAATCATCTGCTCTATACAGAACAATTTTCTGTATACAGACAACTTTTCAGTGGAAGTCCAAAAATGCCGGTTTCCTGGAGAAAAGTTAATTCCAAATATCAGACGCGGCCATGCCCCATCAACACACAGAGTATGAACAACGCTTTAGATTGTCTTTTGGAAGTCACACAGACACTTCAAATGACTTCCGAACGACAAAACAAGCATATCCCTCTTCAGAAGAGCATAGCCGGAGAAGGGTCTGATGGAATTACGGCAAACGAAGTTCATACCGCATTGCCCAGAAAACTCTAGCAGACATTCACAATTGGGCAAAACAAACAGCAAAACCCCTCGCGGTTTCCCGAGTAACCTCCGAAGAGCGGAAATGACCATTTTTAGTGGAAATCCATATCTGGAGGTCCTCTTTGGGGAAATTTGACGCCGAATGCTTACGTTACACAATGTTAGCCTTCTTAAGGCTCAATGTGGAGTCGTCGGAATAATTCACACAACTCATCTAGATCTCTCAAACAGTGCTTTAGAGGTCTCAGATACACTTTTCAAGTCCTTGGAGGTTTGATCTCGACAAACAGAGATTACAGTAATCTCCGGAGTGCCCAAGCAACTCAGAAATCATCCTGAGAAATCCAGTTTCGACCTCCTAGGACGTCTCCGGCCCCACGTTAGCATTACCGGCTTAAGGGATAATTGTTCACGTTGTCTGACAATTTATGTCAAAATGACCAACGTGAGATGCGGACACAAGATATGCTGTCAGAAGCGGACAACTTCGCCCTGGTCACTTGCAATGAGCAAAACCGGATTCCGAGCCTCGCACACATCCGGGACATTTCTCCATGAAAAATGTCAATCTCGGGCTCATTAACTCCGTTTTCTCGCGTATATCGACAATTCGACGTTCAATTCGAACCACGAACTTCGAATGCGCGACCAATCGAGACCCGAACTTTGGCCCGAGCTTACCTCGCGACCCGTGGGACCCACGGCCAACTCATTGCCGCCTCACCCATGCCCATTGCCCTCCATGTCTCTTGTCATCTTCTTCTTCAAGCCAAGAAGACAACTTGCATTTGTCTTCCTTTTGCAAAATATCTAAGTGTTTCAATTCAACACTCCAACTTCCCATCCAAGCCATCAATGCTCTTATCTCTTCTCCATTAATGCAATGGATGAGGATTGAGCTTGATATTTCCTTAAGAAATTCGGATTCCACTAATCCATGGCCCTAATTGCACTTTTCTTCACTAATCTTGCATTTAAGCTTTTCTATATATTGTCCAAATGTCATTAACTTAAGGGGACACCTTAAAACACTCTCTCTCTAGCATTTCTCACTCTTCAAAAGCTCTCAAACTCCATAGCAAACCGCAGCAAGCTTCAGCCATTTCCAGCAAGCAAAACCAAGCAAAACCGGGCAAAGTCTTAAGTCAGAATTCATCCCGGCTTGAATCCAAACTTTACCAAACTTCATATCCCACATGTTTTCGAGCCCCTCTATCCATTTCTGAACTTAGATTTTATGTTTGAAGCCTCTAAGCCATAGAACCAGCCTTGAACAAAATCTGGACAGATTTGGTCCTTCTCGGGTAAAAAATGTCAAACCGGGTTTCAAGCCTTTCCAAGTCGGTTTGAGCTACCAAAACCCATCAAACACCTCCCCACACAACCCTAGGGTGTCAAGAAGTCAAGCAATCCAAGAAAAACCCGTCGGTTTAACCCCAGGAAGAAGAAACAGCCCGACTGCCCAGTCGGGTCGAAATTTCTGACCGTTTGTGCGGTTTTCTTGCAGATCGGGTCGATCCGAGACTCTTTTCGGAAACCGACCACCACAGTCACCTCCGGGGGTCAGTTAGGAGTCAGGAGCCACTGACCTTGCCTCAAAATTCCATCGGGAGCCTCCGTGGCGACGTCCGACCCGACTGGTGCCAGACGGGTCCGAATTTCCAGACGTACTCTGTTTTCCGTGATCTTTGCAGGGCTGTACGGGTCGACCCGATAACTCTGGGACCAAACGACCACCACAGTCACCTCCGGGGTCAGTTAGGAGTCAGGAGCCACTGACCTTGCCTCAAAATTCCATCGGGAGCCTCCGTGGCGACGTCCGACCCGACTGGTGCCAGACGGGTCCGAATTTCCAGACGTACTCTGTTTTCCGTGATCTTTGCAGGGCTGTACGGGTCGACCCGATACCTCTGGGACCAAACGACCACCACAGTCACCTCCGGGGGTCAGTTAGGAGTCAGGAGCCACTGACCTTGCCTCAAAATTCCATCGGGAGCCTCCGTGGCGACGTCCGACCCGACTTGTGCCAGTCGGGTCTGTCCAATATTTCAGCCGGGTCTGTTTGATGCCATTCGGGTCTGTTCAACGGAAAACAGCTCAAAACCGACCCATCAACGGTCCAACCCGACTCTTGAAGGTCCCATCCCGCATCTCGGGACTAGTTGGAGCTCTCGGGTGACCAGCGTCCGTCACCGAGCGTCACCGAGCGTAGCCAGCGCCCGTCACCGAGCGTCACCGAGCGCAACCCTCGAGCGTCACCAGCGTCCGTCACCGAGCGTCACCGAGCGCAACCCTCGGGCGTCACCAACGCCCGTCACCCGCGCATCCCTGTGCTCGTCACCAGCGCCACCCGCACCCATCACCAGCACACCCGGGCCCGTCACCCGCGCACGCCCGTGCTCGTCATCCAGCGCCACCCCGCCCATCACCAGCACACCCGCGCCCGTCACCCTCGCACACGCCGTGCTCGTCATCCAGCGCCACCCGCGCCCATCACCAGCACACCCCGCGCCCGTCACCCCGCACGCCCGTGCTCGTCATCCAGCGCCACCCGCGCCCATCACCAGCACACCCGCGCCCGTCACCCGCGCACGCCCGTGCTCGTCATCCAGCGCCACCCGCGCCCATCACCAGCACACCGCGCCCGTCACCCGCGCACGCCCGTGCTCGTCATCCAGCGCCACCCGCGCCCATCACCAGCACACCCTCGCCCGTCACCCGCGCACGCCCGTGCTCGTCATCCAGCGTCACCCGCGCCCATCACCAGCACACCGCGCCCGTCACCCGCGCACGCCCGTGCTCGTCATCCAGCGCCACCCGCGCCCATCACCAGCACACCCGCGCCCGTCACCCGCGCACGCCCGTGCTCGTCATCCAGCGCCACCCGCGCCCATCACCAGCACACCCGCGCCCGTCACCCGCGCACGCCCGTGCTCGTCATCCAGCGCCACCCGCGCCCATCACCAGCACACCCGCGCCCGTCACCCGCGCACGCCCGTGCTCGTCATCCAGCGCCACCCGCGCCCATCACCAGCACACCCGCGCCCGTCACCCGCGCACGCCGTGCTCGTCATCCAGCGCCACCCGCGCCCATCACCAGCACACCCGCGCCCGTCACCCGCGCACGCCCCTTGCTCGTCATCCAGCGCCACCCGCGCCCCATCACCAGCACACCCGCGCCCGTCACCCGCACGCCCGTGCTCGTCATCCAGCGCCACCCGCGCCCATCACCAGCACACCCGCGCCCGTCACCCGCGCACGCCGTGCTCGTCATCCAGCGCCCCCGCGCCCATCACCAGCACACCCGCCCCGTCACCCGCGCACGCCCGTGCTCGTCATCCAGCGCCACCCGCCCTTCACCAGCACACCCGTGCCCGTCACCCGCACCCCGGTGCTCGTCATCCAGCGCCACCCGCGCCCATCACCAGCACACCCTTGCCGTCACCCGCGCACGCCCGTGCTCGTCACCAGCGCCACCCGCGCCCTTCACCAGCACACCCGTGCCCGCCACCCGCGCACTCCCGTGCTCCTCATCCAGCGCCACCCGCCCCTTCACCAGCACACCCGTGCCCATCACCCGCGCACTCCTGGGCTCATCATCCAGCGCCACCCCGCCCGTCACCAGCGCACGCCCGCGCCCGTCACCAGCGCACGCCCGCGCCCGTCACCAGCGCACCCCGCGCCCGTCACCCGCGCACGCCCGCGCCCGTCACCCGCGCACGCACCCGCCCGCCCGCCCGCCATCCGCGCACGCCCGCGCCCGTCACCCGCGCACGTCCTTGCCCAACACCAGCGCTTGTCAGTGCCCACCAACGCCCGTGCACGTCCACCTTTGCGCCCGAATACCCTTTTAAGGGTTCCACCGAGTCACCCGACTCTCAAACACTTCCCCGACTCTTTCCTCGTATTCCGAGGCTAGGTAAAACACTTCTGACTTAGAGGAGTTAGGACTTTTTATATTTTTGCATGGCTATGGAGTATTATGGTGTTTCATGCATGTTTCATTTGCAAGATTTAATTTTTATGCAATTTTATGTTATATTATGCACGTACACTATCTTAGGACTTGCTACCATGTCGGAAAGGGGCTTGGATCATCATAAAGAAGACTATCCCGACCCTATTATGGCACATTAAGTCTCGGCCAATTCTCTAAAGGAGAGGGTTGAGATTTAAATTGCTCTTTTCGGGTTAAGATCGGTCTCCTTAGCCTATTCAAGTTAATTTCCGAGTTTGTTTATCATTATTGCATGCATGAAGCCGGTGTTATGTTATCCTTTTCCTTAATTAACACGTTTGTGAATGTTTGTATGTTTGAATGAGCTAAACAAATCGTGATAACGCCGGCTTTTGTTAAAAAAGGGTGCTATTTATCACGGTTGATGTTTGAGCATGCGAGAAATAATTAAACCACGATTAGGAAATCATTCGTGACTCGGATAGAGCCATGAGAACCTTCGGCCACCCTTCACAAGATGAAGCCGAGGGCTTCTTGGCCTTCCTTGGGTCAAGAATGAGTTCCTTATCTCAAGTTTAATTTGTTGATCGGATGATGTGAAGTTTTACTTCAATGTCTTTACGATTCCCATTAAAATATCATGTAAAGACTCTTTCAAACGAAGCATGCATGGATTCGAGTATCGATGACTCATTCGGGTCCATTTGGTTATGAGGATAGTTTCGGTCATTAGACCAAATTATCCTCGATCCTTATGGAATCGTCTTGGTCGTCGAGTCGCGAATCGTTTTCACAATTAATGCATTCGGCACAACCCTTAAGCATTAATGCCACAAACTGGTTAATCGGGACGCTCACACGATTAAACTCACTTCACACTGATAAAGTTTACCCGAATTGGACATTAATTGATAACTCGCGTCGACGAGTCGTCAAAGGACGTTGGTGCCCTTTTCAAACTTATCAATTTCAAAACCCGAAACGCGCGGTCCGATGTAGCATGGATGTCTGGAAAGGGCTTCTGTGTCTCAACTTGAGTTTTTACCTGATTCTAGGTAACTCAGGTCAAGATACAGAAGATCTTTCTAGATCACTTCCGGGCAGATCGACCGGTTCTTTGGCTTTTTTTGGGTTCTTGCACAACCCTGGATGATCCAGGGAATCGGTCGACACCGGCTACAGGCCGAGGTGGCCCGCACTGCGATCTTTCCCCTTTTCTGAAAACAATTTTCAAATAGAGGGCAAAATTGTCTTTTCACAATCCAGCGACATCCTTAGGGTTAGCATAACAGAAACACTACAGTACGGGATAAGAACGGGCTACCTGTTCAGGTGCAGGTTCATCTGCATAGCCTTTTCTTATCTAACTGATGAGTTTCTGTTATCCTGACATAGACTCGGGTAACTAGAACAGTTGATCCCTGTGAGAAAACCTGTGAAATGCTGATTAACCTTTCACTCGACCTAACCAAACACTAGATAATGGTTAGGAGGAATTCTAGATTCCAAATCTAGAGTCAAAACACGAGTTTGGTTAATTCAGTGGTAATTCAGTGTCACAATACAGAACAACTGTAAAAGCGATCCACACACTTGAGATTTGACTCTCTTTGTCAAGTTCTCAAAACAAAGCCGAATGCTAAAACGTTGGCACATGTTTGATTGTTTAGCATATGGCATTTGCTTGCAAAAACACCCCTGGGTTAATAATCTGTTAATTCACGTAAACACGACAATAACAAACACTTTGTCTGTTATTAACATGTTGCGTGTTATCTTTCCGCACCTGTTTGCCATGCGGGTCGAGCCTGATCCCTAGGCCGAATAATATTAGGGTTCAACGCCCTAATCATCGAGCACAGGGTCCAACACCCTAATCAACAGTCACAGGGTCCAACGCCCTATTCAGTGAGAGCGTCCATTGAATTTCAGTTCTTCGGTCTTTTCCCTAAACTCACGGTGAGTTAGAGTGGAATAATAACCGAACGCAAAACGACTGGAATTCGACCCTTTTGTAATTTGTATTTATTGTTTTGAGAGCATTGTAAGGATTCTATTTGGTGCATTTATTCTGTAAGAATTCCAGTCGGTGAGCGAACGGTCCGAGAGTCGAATTAATCGAATCGGTCTAATGCTTGCCCAGACACAAGTAAATCCAAGATCTCGCGGTTCTGGTTCACGCAGGGATTCAACCTCCATGGTTCGATGAACTGTAACGCAAGATTGTGAACCAATTCCCTGACATATAGATTTACTTCTCTCCCGGCTTTTCAACCGACATCGTTTGGTTCATCGAATCTCCGGTGTCAAAACGTGCGAGCCGAGTGCAGCTTAATTCACGCGGTAAATAATAAAACATGCAAGCCTAGCAAACCAGAGTACCGAAAGGGCGTGCGGGATATAGGCCCGCACGTAACATGAACCCCCGAACACGGACTTTCCGGTTCCGCACATACCAATGCCTTAACAACAAACTAGGTGTTCCATACCCCTAGACCTGGGTAACTTATCCGCCCTCGACCTCCGGGTCGTAAAATGATAAGTGGCGACTCCTTCTCTCACGCGTGTCCGACGCGCGCCCCCGCGGGAAGGTGGACGTTCCGACCAAGCCGCGCGATCCAAAAGTGCGCAATGCGGGCCCCGACGAGAGTCAACATTCGAGTCCGTACAGCTTGGCGACTCCGCTGGGGACATACTTAGTGGGTTCAGGCTCAACCCGTTTGCTTTGCTTGCATGTTTATTTACCGCTTTCAGTACATTTCCCGCTTATCTACTTTACGCACTTTTATTTAAAAGCACTTGCATTGCATATCACGCTAGCACTAGGTACCTATGGGTCGCGTCCCACGACCGATTTTAGGCAACCCAGGTTAGATAGGGGTTCGAAGTAGGGGTACGGCGCGCGGTTCGACTGTCGCTTAGGCCTTGAAAAGAATCCCGCCCGATTTCAAGGAATTGACACCCTTGAGTCGGGGGCCCCCATCCCTAGGTAGCACGGTCCCTGTAGCACTGAACCATGCATCGTGCTATGCTTCCATGCAAGCCTTCTACCAGACTCCGACAACAGTCTATCGAGTCGGCCTGTGAGCCACTTGAGTCTTTTCCATTTCAAGAGCGGTGTACATGTACCTTGTAATTTTATTAAGCCGTGGGCATTTATTTTTCGCACTCACGCATCATACAGTTTTCAAAATTAGGGTGTCATTCGCATTGATGAGTCCTAAGCTGATCTTCTTTACATCTTGGTAAGGGATGTCGCATTCGGCTTCCTTTCTACGCCTCGACAGAATCACGCCACCGCTTGAGCAGATCAGTCACATATGGACCAGCCTGCGTCAAATTGACCGAAACTATATCACTTCCTTCGTCGGAGATGTGCCCATGCTCTCCACACGCCGAGTAGATTGGAATTTCCTAGGAGCAGCTGTGACGTTCTGGGATCCAACCCATGCGGTCTTCAACATTCAGGGTACAGAGCTTACGCCTATCATTGAGGAGTATCGGACCCTCATTGGTAGGACTGCTATTTCCCACGGCATTGTGGAGCCTAACCTCCGTACTACTCGATTGGTCTTAGTCTCGCGCCTATTCAGGGTGCACAGATCTCAACTGCATGCCGAACTTGCATACTCCGGAGGCACTGAGATAGTAACCACGAAACTTCTCTGCTTTATCAAATCACAAGCACGCGAGGTTCGAGGGGACATTTTTCAAGCAAACTTATGTCATGCAGTTTTGCTCCTTATTTTTGGAACCCTTTTATTCCCTAGCGCAGTCGATCGCATCAACGCAGCTTTGGCTAGCGTCATCCTCCAAGTGGTCGGAGGTCGCGGGTACGAGGTAGCCCTAGTGGCTGAGACCATTCGGTCGCTCGACCGCGTTACGCGAACAGCTGATCGAAGGTTGAGGGGGTCCCCAATCCTTTTGCAAATTTGGCTACAGAGCCACGCAAGCCCCTTTGGCCTCGTGCCCCCAGTTCTGTTTTTCAACCACTCGGAGTCGATCATTTTCCGGTTACTACCTTTAGTGCACGTGGAAGAACGCAAGGTTTCCGAGTGGATCAAAATTTTTCGTGGAATATCACCCAAGGGCTTTAAGTGGCGTGCCGCGTGGATGCCACCCGGACTCATGGCCCTTAGATGGCATGATTTTAACGGAATCCCACTTTTGAGCCATGCGGGGTCCACCACTTACTTCCCATTGCGAGTAATGAGGCAGTTTGGTAGCCTACAGACAGTCCCCGAGGACATGGCACGGACTAGGTTCGAACACACTTGGGGGGGAGGATCAGACGTCCGTAGATTGCCAAAGTGATATCCAACAGGTCCTATCCGCATGGCGCACTGCGGTCACAGAGCTACCTTACTTTCCCGAACACCCTACTCAGGATGAACGGGATTTTCGGGCTACGGAAGAGTACATCCTCCGTTTCTACCGACGGAGTTCGTTAGTACACGAAGATTCCACCGACTCTCCACAACTTGAGGATAGCACACCATATGGGGCACCCTCAACTTCGAGCATCGCCGTCCAAGCGGAACTCACTAGCCTCAGGTCTGAGAGGGACCGCCTTCGTTGGGAGGTCGCTGAGAAAGATGAGCAACTCATCGATCAGCGCCAGCTTCAAAGGGAGCTCGTCCAAGCACGCACCGAGTTACAGAGACGTGATCAGGAGTTGGCACGTGCGAACGCTACCTTGGAGAGGTCCAAGAAGAGGACCCATGGAGGTCCCCACCCATCTTAGGATAAATATCTCCACTAGGCTTTCGCCTGGAATTGGTGTTTTCCGTGGCAATGTTCACTTGTGCCCCGAGCGGGATGGAAGATCGACTTAAGGATTTATTTTCCAAACTGCATTGTATTTTAAACTCTTTGAATCAATGCGAACGACAGCATTAGCTTTCAAAACCCATGCATTGCATACATTTGATATATTTATTGTCTTGCGGCTACAACGCATTTCCGCGCGATAGACAAGTTGTGCCGACCTTCGCGGGTAGACCACTTGCGGTCTTCACCTCTCCATGGCAAGACGTGCTATGACCAGAGGCCGTCCAGCCCGGCCACCCACCCCGCACGATAGGCGAGTCGTGCCCACTTTCGCGGGCAGGCCACTCGCGGCCTTCACCCTTCCTCCACAGCAAGACGAACTGTGGCCCGAGGGCCGATCAACCTTCCCAGGCGAAGTTAACCAACACTAACTTCTTCCTAACAGAGAGTGTCACTGCATGATCGGACGCACGTCCCTCCGCGTGACCCAGCGCATCTACCAGCGATCGAGCGCGCCTCACACATGTCCAAGCATGTTCACACCAACTCATACATGCCTGCTCAACGTATCAATGCATGTCTCTCGGTGTGCTCGCACGACACCTACCAGGCCAGTTCGCTTCCCTACACACTTGCATTGAAATGCTGAACGGTTCATGCTCCTTCATTGTTTTCTTTTCCCATTGCAGGAAATTCTCAACAAGAAGACAGCCTGAATACTAAGCGACCACAATTGAGACAACAAACGTCTCCCATCCATCCAGCTCCTTGGGATTTCAACACTAAGTCCCCATCCCTGCTCCATAGAGCAATACCGCAAGCAAATCGGCGTCACTGCATTGCAGCGCCTTGCGCTATTCCTCAGCATTGACCTTTGCTCTTACATCTCTTGCATTTTCCTATCGAGCATGCATTTACTGCATCGGACCTCAGTTCTGCATTTACTGCTTTCGGGCCTCGGCCCAGCATTTACTGCTTTTGGGCTTCGGCCCCGCATTTACTGCTTTCAGGTTTTGACGCCTCGCATTTACTGCTTTCAGGCTCATCTGAAATCCAAAATCGACTTGGATACAAATTCATCCAAGCGATACTTCAAGGAGCAAGTCTAATCTTTCCACTACAAAGACAGAAAGTGACAGCTCCACAAACAGAGCATGACCCAACTCTCCATCGCAGACCAGCACGGTCATGCCTCCGATCAAAGAATGGATCTCATCCACCTCCGTTGTGATCACCGACTAAACACTGGGGCAACACGCGCAGTTTTCTTTAAACTCTCTGTTGCTTTCATTCAAATGCATTCCCACAAATAGGCTCCCGACATGAACAAATCCTTCAATGGAGCATTAGGACAGTCTCGAAGACGCCCTATCGGTTCTGTTGGACCTGTTCGACTTACCTGTCCTCGTGGGACTCGGCTTCTCGAGCCTTCCCTAGGACGGCTGCGCATGCCTACTCGCAATTAGGGAAAACATGCTTATGTGACTTCAGTCATGGTCTAACCACTCCAGAGTGATGATGACTACATTCCCGGAAACAAATGTCATCCACACGCGACACCCCATGGGTCGTGTGCAAGACAAAAGGGATTTTCCCATGGGTCCACCCCATATTTCTTACCGCATACTCCACCGCACAATCGCCTAACACACCATCTTCTTTGTCATCTTTTACAAGGACACGCCGGTCACAGGCGAAGAATGATGCACAGGCTCACGCCTTTCCGAGAACTCCTCTCGAGCCTCCTCCCTTATACTTTGACAGGGAAGGGGCTCGGCACGGAGGTACCCCCTACAAAGCTAAAGACAAAAACAACTAAGCGAGCCTTATGCCATCAACGCAACGATTTCAGTTGACATTGACGACATGAGACGGCCAGGGGCGACAGTTGCAGAAACCGCCCACCACGAGTCACATCGACGATAAAAGACCAGAGCATTCGCGTTCAACGCTTGCACCGAGACCACCTCGGACATCATCCACCCACGAAAAGCATTTCCAAGCGACGTACACTGGGGCATCCCCTGTTGAAGTTCGCACTAGCACAACTTTTCCAAGCGACGTACACTGGGGCATCCCCGGTTGAAGTTCGCGCCAACACAACCTCGGCAAGCGACGTACACTGGGCCTCCCTGGTTGAAGTTCGCCCCGAGGTCGCCATCGTGGGTCACTCCAGCAAGTGACGTTGGAACGCTCCTGGTCATTTGCGTTAAGTCCAGGCCTCCTCCGCAACAAGCATCAAGACAACTCCGACCACTGGTTCCCTAGGGCAAATTTGTATTTTCCTTCTAGACAATAGGGGAATTCACCTGAAGAGATTGCAAGGGAAAATGACACGAAGTTCAACTTTCGAGTGCACGGGAGTCAAACTTCCAAGAAAGCCGGTCCTCACAAAATAGGGCTAGCAACACACAACAAGTCTCCACGAGGCGAAGCACACCAAAGTGGCCTCGGCGATACAAAGTCGAGGAGTTTCAAACAAAGACACGGGGCACAAAACAAACCCCAGCTGCAAGGAAAAAAAAACAGAGCGAAAAGAAGCGGGAAAAACCCGCCAATGAAGAGAGAGAGAAAAGATGCAGGAAAAACCTGCCAATGAACAAAACAAGGCACCGCCGAGATTTAAAACTCCGACGCCGCCAATTCTGAGAAATCAACAAACCCCGACAAAAGGGGAGCAGCAGACACAACTCCTCGACGGAGACAGAAAACAATGCATTTGGAGGTTGAATCCTTCGAACCCTTCGCCCTTGCAAACTCGAGAGATAAAAGAATCGAGCCCGCTAGGTCGAAAACCCCTTTTTGGGGCGACCTAGGCAAAAGCTAGGGTAAAAGAGAGGCACGACCGAAAACCCTTTGGGGCGGTCGTGGCAAAAGGAGAGCTCTTCCCCTTTAGGTTGAGAGGTGCGGCCCCGAGGTGGGTGATCGTAGCAAAAGGAGAGCAAAACGAGAGATAAATAAAATTGCCCCTAGTCTCTCACACATCGTGTGGACAAGAGATCCCCAAGGGAAGTGGCCAGTTTATCTATTCCAACACGATCCCCGATCGGCTCTCCAATACCACTCAACCGTCCAAGAGGGAACCTTCCTCAAGCACAGTGGGTAACTGAATATGCCGTCCAAGCAGTTCAGTGCAACCTACACAACAGAAGGACGAAGAAAAAAATGGGGGTACATCTCATTGCAGGCGTGAACCCGTGTATCCTTTTAGCCTGCGGCAACATGCTTCCCAAGCTTTCTCTTTTCACTTTGTCTTTGCATAACTCCGAATGGGTCACAGCCACCCTTCAACAGGCTATCACAGAGCCAAAATCCCAGACATTCCTCTCCAAGAGTCTAGTCACAACGCTTTGGAAATGGTCAGACCGAGTCTGACCAAATCTGAATAGAAATCCCCAAGCGGGTTGCAAATGCAGCGCCCTACTGTACCCTATTGAGAAGGGTTCAAAGCCGACGGGCGCGTCGAACAAACGATAGAATTGCTAGGGCATCGTCGGGGAAGTCTCGATATGCCCAATACATAGCTAACGGGAGCCCCTGGAGGCCTCGCATCTAGGCCTCCGAGAACGGGACCTACTTATACTATCAAAGCAAAAATCTTCATGGGTTATTTAGGTGACCCAAAACTGAAGATCTGCGTGTCGCAACAACATTTTCATGCTTACCTGTGTCCATTACTTGTTAGTATTTCTAACATGATTTACTAGTAATGTCAGGATCACAGGTACTGCAAACAGCATGAACTACGACAGACTCTGATTCCTAGTTCCACGGGATACGTAGGCGCTCTGTCTTAGAGCTCGAGTCTCGCAATACAAGACGCCGACTTTTGGCGAACTTCTTGCAGGTCAAAGCATGACCGCCCAAGCAGCAGAGCTGGCCTCCGACAAAGCACAATCATTCCTCAGCAGCAAAGTCGGTTTCCGGCAGCCCAATAGGTAACCGCCTAGCGGCGAGCCCGGCTTTCGGCAGATCAAACACATCACTGCCACAGAGGTAAGGCTTCAGTGAAATGACTTCGTCCCAGCATCAACGCTTGCCTCCGACAAATCAACGCTCCTTGGAAGACATCTCCCCAAGATCGATTCATCTCTACTTCATGTGACGGATGACAATCTCAACCCAAGAGGAGAATCTTCAGAGCAGCACTCCAGGCACTCAGTTGCATCGCAATCAGTTGGCAAATAACGAAGCATTTTGCCACCACATCGATTGCAACATGGACGAAATCAACGAGGGAAGGAACACAATGATTCCTTCCACACCTCACACCACTCCCCAGTGTTTGCATTTACTTCTCACACATTTATTTCCGCAATGCACTTTCATTAGCGTGCACCCTCTCAGGACTGCAGTGCACATTTATTTCCGCAATGCACTTTCATTAGCGTGCACCCTCTCAGGACCGCAGTGCACATTTATTTCCGCAATGCACTTTCATTAGCGTGCACCCTCTCAGGACCGCAGTGCACATTTATTTCCGCAATGCACTTTCATTAGCGTGCACCCTCTCAGGACCGCAGTGCACATTTATTTCCGCAATGCACTTTCATTAGCGTGCACCCTCTCAGGACCGCAGTGCACATTTATTTCCGCAATGCACTTTCATTAGCGTGCACCCTCTCAGGACCGCAGTGCACATTTATTTCCGCAATGCACTTCATTAGCGTGCACCCTCTCAGGACCGCAGTGCACATTTATTTCCGCAATGCACTTTCATTAGCGTGCACCCTCTCAGGACCGCAGTGCACATTTATTTCCGCATGCACTTTCATTAGCGTGCACCCTCTCAGGACCGCAGTGCACATTTATTTCCGCAATGCACTTTCATTAGCGTGCACCCTCTCAGGACTGCAGTGCACATTTATTTCCGCAATGCACTTTCATTAGCGTGCACCCTCTCAGGACTGCAGTGCACATTTATTTCCGCAATGCATTTTTATTAGCGTGCACCCTCTCAGGACGCAGTGCACATTTATTTCCGCAATGCATTTTCATTAGCGTGCACCCTCTCAGGACCGCGTGCACATTTATTTCCGCAATGCATTTTCATTAGCGTGCACCCTCTCAGGATTGCAGTGCACATCGCAAGTCCACCGGGTAGGCGCCTTTGAACCATGCAGTTCATTCGGTATGCGCCCCGTGCATATTGCAAATCGCCGAGCAAGCGCTCGTGCATCTCGCAAGTCCACCGGGTAGGCGCCTTTGAACCATGCAGTTCATTCGGTATGCGCCCCGTCATATGCAAACTCGCCGAGCAAGCGCTCGTGCATCTCGCAAGTCCACCGGTAGGCGCCTTTGAACCATGCAGTTCATTCGGTATGCGCCCCGTGCATATTGCAAACCCTTCGGGTCAGTCCCGACTACTTTTCCTGCATTGGGGTCAGTCCCCTTCGGGTCAGTCCCGACTACTTTTCCTGCATTGGGGTCAGTCCCTTCGGGTTAGTCCCGATTACTTTCGTGCATATTGCAAACCCCTTCGGGTCAGTCCCGATTACTTTTCCTGCATTGGGTCAGTCCCCTTCGGGTCAGTCCCGATTACTTTTCTTGCATTGGGGTCAGTCCCCGTCGGGTCAGTCCCGACTTTAATTGCCTGTTTCACAGCTTTGTTCCGAACTCTACATGTTTATTGTGACATCTCACCATATTCCCTCTTATTAGGTACAACATCCTACATATCCAAAACAAAAAGGAGAGGGCCATATAGGAAATTCCATTTTGATCATTGCTATCAAACTGGGGTGCTTTTGAAATCTTTGATTGCATCCTCTACTCGAGCAAGCAGTCAAAGAGGGGCAAGCTGTCAGCACCCCATTTTGGCTCACCATTCCAAACAATGATATTAGCAATGACCCAAGCCACGACTTGAGCAGAATACAGAAAACGGCTCGGCAGAGCAAGAAATCACTATTCATCCTCAAGTTGGCAAAATTGAGCAAATGGCCCATGGACATGACAGAAGGACTCTAGGGGTCACCAAAGGGGAACAGAGCGACCAAAGAACTCAACAATGTCCAAAACCCGGCGTTTTCAGTGTATTACACGGACGGCACTATTTTCCGATAGTTCGCTCGGTCCGTCGGAAGATAGTGAATATTGGACTCCAAAAATCCACACCAGTGCCAAATAGATGAAAAGTGTCCCCAAAGGCATTTTGCAATCATCTGCTCTATACAGAACAACTTTCTGTATACAGACAACTTTTCAGTGGAAGTCCAAAAATGCCGGTTTCCTGGAGAAAAGTTAATTCCAAATATCAGACGCGGCCATGCCCCATCAACACACAGAGTATGAACAACGCTTCAGATTGTCTTTTGGAAGTCACCAGACACTTCAAATGACTTCCGAACGACAAAACAAGCATACCCCTCTTCAGAAGAGCATAGCCGGAGAAGGTCTGATGGAATTACGGCAAACGAAGTTCTAACCGCATTGCCCAGAAAACTCTAGCAGACATCACAATTGGGCAAAACAAACAGCAAAACCCCTCGCGGTTTCCCGAGTAAACCTCCGAAGAGCGGAAATGACCATTTTTAGTGGAAATCCATATCTGGAGGTCCTCTTTGGGGAAATTTGACGCCGAATGCTTACGTTACACAATGCTAGCCTTCTTAAGGCTCAATGTGGAGTCGTCGGAATAATTCACACAACTCATCTAGATCTCTCAAACAGTGCTTTAGAGGTCTCAGATACACTTTTCAAGTCCTTGGAGGTTTGATCTCGACAAACAGAGATTACAGTAATCTCCGGAGTGCCCAAGCAACTCAGAAATCATCCTGAGAAATCCAGTTTCGACCTCCTAGGACGTCTCCGGCCCCACGTTAGCATTACCGGCTTAAGGGATAATTGTTCACGTTGTCTGACAATTTATGTCAAAATGACCAACGTGAGATGCGGACACAAGATATGCTGTCAGAAGCGGACAACTTCGCCCTGGTCACTTGCAATGAGCAAAACCGGATTCCGAGCCTCGCACACATCCGGGACATTTCTCCATGAAAAATGTCAATCTCGGGCTCATTAACTCCGTTTTCTCGCGTATATCGACAATTCGACGTTCAATTCGAACCACGAACTTCGAATGCGCGACCAATCGAGACCCGAACTTTGGCCCGAACTTACCTCGCGACCCGTGGGACCCACGGCCAACTCATTGCCGCCTCACCCATGCCCATTGCCCTCCATGTCTCTTGTCATCTTCTTCTTCAAGCCAAGAAGACAACTTGCATTTGTCTTCCTTTTGCAAAATATCTAAGTGTTTCAATTCAACACTCCAACTTCCCATCCAAGCCATCAATGCTCTTATCTCTTCTCCATTAATGCAATGGATGAGGATTGAGCTTGATATTTCCTTAAGAAATTCGGATTCCACTAATCCATGGCCCTAATTGCACTTTTCTTCACTAATCTTGCATTTAAGCTTTTCTATATATTGTCCAAATGTCATTAACTTAAGGGGACACCTTAAAAACACTCTCTCTCTAGCATTTCTCACTCTTCAAAAGCTCTCAAACTCCATAGCAAACCGCAGCAAGCTTCAGCCATTTCCAGCAAGCAAAACCAAGCAAAACCGGGCAAAGTCTTAAGTCGGAATCATCCCGGCTTGAATCCAAACTTTACCAAACTTCATCCCACATGTTTTCGAGCCCCTCTATCCATTTCTGAACTTAGATTTTATGTTTGAAGCCTCTAAGCCATAGAACCAGCCTTGAACAAAATCTGGACAGATTTGGTCCTTCTCGGGTAAAAAAATGTCAAACCGGGTTTCAAGCCTTTCCAAGTCGGTTTGAGCTACCAAAACCCATCAAACACCTCCCCACACAACCCTAGGGTGTCAAGAAGTCAAGCATCCAAGAAAAACCCGTCGGTTTAACCCCAGGAAGAAGAAACAGCGCCGACTGCCCAGTCGGGTCGAAATTTCTGACCGTTTGTGCGGTTTTCTTGCAGATCGGGTCGATCCGAGACTCTTTTCGGAAAACGACCACCACAGCCACCTCCGGGGGTCAGTTAGGAGTCAGGAGCCACTGACCTTGCCTCAAAAATTCCATCGGGAGCCTCCGTGGCGACGTCCGACCCGACTGGTGCCAGACGGGTCCGAATTTCCAGACGTACTCTGTTTTCCGTGATCTTTGCAGGGCTGTACGGGTCGACCCGATAACTCTGGGACCAAACGACCACCACAGTCACCTCCGGGGTCAGTTAGGAGTCAGGAGCCACTGACCTTGCCTCAAATTCCATCGGGAGCCTCCGTGGCGACGTCCGACCCGACTGGTGCCAGACGGGTCCGAATTTCCAGACGTACTCTGTTTTCCTGATTTTTGCCGGGCTGTAGGTCGACCCGATACTCTGGGACCAAACGACCACCACAGCACCTCCGGGGGTCAGTTAGGAGTCAGGAGCCACTGACCTTGCCTCAAAATTCCATCGGGAGCCTCCGTGGCGACGTGCGACCCGACTGGTGCCAGACGGGTCCGATTCAGACGTACTCTGTTTTCCGTGAATCTTGCCGGGCTGTACGGGTCGACCCGATAACTCTGGACCAAACGACCACCACAGTCACCTCCGGGGGTCAGTTAGGAGTCAGGAGCCACTGACCTTGCCTCAAAATTCCATCGGGAGCCTCCGTGGCGACGTCCGACCCGATTGTGCCAGTCGGGCTGTCCAATATTTCGCCGGGTCTGTTTGATGCCATTCGGGTCTGTTCAACGGAAAACAGCTCAAAACCGACCCATCAACGGTCCAACCCGACTCTTGAAGGTCACATCCCGCATCTCGGGACTAGTTGGAGCTCTCGGGTGACCAGCGTCCGTCACCGAGCGTCACCGAGCGTAGCCAGCGCCCGTCACCGAGCGTCACCGAGCGCAACCCTCGAGCGCACAGCGTCCGTCACCGAGCGTCACCGAGCGCAACCCTCGGGCGTCACCAACGCCCGTCACCCGCGCATCCCTGGCTCGTCACCGCGCACCCGCACCCATCACCAGCACACCCGGCCCCGTCACCCGCGCACGCCCGTGCTCGTCATCCAGCGCCACCCGCGCCCATCACCAGCACACCCGCCCCCGTCACCCGCGCACGCCCGTGCTCGTCATCCAGCGCCACCCGCGCCCATCACCAGCACCCCCGCGCCCGTCACCCGCGCACGCCCGTGCTCGTCATCCAGCGCCACCCGCGCCCATCACCAGCACACCGCGCCCGTCACCCGCGCACGCCCGTGCTCGTCATCCAGCGCCACCCGCGCCCATCACCAGCACACCCGCGCCGTCACCCGCGCACGCCCTGCTCGTCATCCAGCGCCACCCGCGCCCATCACCAGCACACCCGCGCCCGCCCGTCACCCGGCACGCCCGTGCTCGTCATCCAGCGCACCACCCGCGCCCATCCCCAGCACACCCACACCGGCGCCCGTCACACGCGCACGCCCGTGCTCGTCATCCAGGCACCCGCGCCCATCACCAGCACACCCGTTGCCCGTCACCCGCGCACCCCGGTGCTCGTCATCTAGCGCCACCCGCGCCCATCACCAGCACACCCTGCCGGTCACCCGCGCACGCCGTGCTCGTCATCCAGCGCCACCCGCGCCCTTCACCAGCACACCCGTGCCCGCCACCCGCGCACCCCGTGCCATCATCCAGCGCCACAGCGCCCTTCACCAGCCACCGTGCCCATCACCCGCGCACGCCCGCGCCCGTCACCAGCGCACGCCCCCGCGCCCGTCACCAGCGCACGCCCGCGCCCGTCAACAGCGCACGCCGCGCCCGCATCCGCGCACGCCCGCGCCCGTCACCCCCGCGCACGTCCTTGCCCAACACCAGCGCTTGTCAGTGCCCACCAACGCCCGTGCACGTCCACCTTTGCGCCCGAATACCCTTTTAAGGGTTCCACCGAGTCACCCGACTCTCAAACACTTCCCCGACTCTTTCCTCGTATTCCGAGGCTAGGTAAAACACTTCTGACTTAGAGGAGTTAGGACTTTTTATATTTTTGCATGGCTATGGAGTATTATGGTGTTTCATGCATGTTTCATTTGCAAGATTTAATTTTTATGCAATTTTATGTTATATTATGCACGTACACTATCTTAGGACTTGCTACCATGTCGGAAAGGGGCTTGGATCATCATAAAGAAGACTATCCCGACCCTATTATGGCACATTAAGTCTCGGCCAATTCTCTAAAGGAGAGGGTTGAGATTTAAATTGCTCTTTTCGGGTTAAGATCGGTCTCCTTAGCCTATTCAAGTTAATTTCCGAGTTTGTTTATCATTATTGCATGCATGAAGCCGGTGTTATGTTATCCTTTTCCTTAATTAACACGTTTGTGAATGTTTGTATGTTTGAATGAGCTAAACAAATCGTGATAACGCCGGCTTTTGTTAAAAAAGGGTGCTATTTATCACGGTTGATGTTTGAGCATGCGAGAAATAATTAAACCACGATTAGGAAATCATTCGTGACTCGGATAGAGCCATGAGAACCTTCGGCCACCCTTCACAAGATGAAGCCGAGGGCTTCTTGGCCTTCCTTGGGTCAAGAATGAGTTCCTTATCTCAAGTTTAATTTGTTGATCGGATGATGTGAAGTTTTACTTCAATGTCTTTACGATTCCATTAAAATATCATGTAAAGACTCTTTCAAACGAAGCATGCATGGATTCGAGTATCGATGACTCATTCGGGTCCATTTGGTTATGAGGATAGTTTCGGTCATTAGACCAAATTATCCTCGATCCTTATGGAATCGTCTTGGTCGTCGAGTCGCGAATCGTTTTCACAATTAATGCATTCGGCACAACCCTTAAGCATTAATGCCACAAACTGGTTAATCGGGACGCTCACACGATTAAACTCACTTCACACTGATAAAGTTTACCCGAATTGGACATTAATTGATAACTCGCGTCGACGAGTCGTCAAAGGACGTTGGTGCCCTTTTCAAACTTATCAATTTCAAAACCCGAAACGCGCGGTCCGATGTAGCATGGATGTCTGGAAAGGGCTTCTGTGTCTCAACTTGAGTTTTTACCTGATTCTAGGTAACTCAGGTCAAGATACAGAAGATCTTTCTAGATCACTTCCGGGCAGATCGACCGGTTCTTTGGCTTTTTTTGGGTTCTTGCACAACCCTGGATGATCCAGGGAATCGGTCGACACCGGCTACAGGCCGAGGTGGCCCGCACTGCGATCTTTCCCCTTTTTTGAAAACAATTTTCAAATAGAGGGCAAAATTGTCTTTTCACAATCCAGCGACATCCTTAGGGTTAGCATAACAGAAACACTACAGTACGGGATAAGAACGGGCTACCTGTTCAGGTGCAGGTTCATCTGCATAGCCTTTTCTTATCTAACTGATGAGTTTCTGTTATCCTGACATAGACTCGGGTAACTAGAACAGTTGATCCCTGTGAGAAAACCTGTGAAATGCTGATTAACCTTTCACTCGACCTAACCAAACACTAGATAATGGTTAGGAGGAATTCTAGATTCCAAATCTAGAGTCAAAACACGAGTTTGGTTAATTCAGTGGTAATTCAGTGTCACAATACAGAACAACTGTAAAAGCGATCCACACACTTGAGATTTGACTCTCTTTGTCAAGTTCTCAAAACAAAGCCGAATGCTAAAACGTTGGCACATGTTTGATTGTTTAGCATATGGCATTTGCTTGCAAAAACACCCCTGGGTTAATAATCTGTTAATTCACGTAAACACGACAATAACAAACACTTGTCTGTTATTAACATGTTGCGTGTTATCTTTCCGCACCTGTTTGCCATGCGGGTCGAGCCTGATCCCTAGGCCGAATAATATTAGGGTTCAACGCCCTAATCATCGAGCACAGGGTCCAACACCCTAATCAACAGTCACAGGGTCCAACGCCCTATTCAGTGAGAGCGTCCATTGAATTTCAGTTCTTCGGTCTTTTCCCTAAACTCACGGTGAGTTAGAGTGGAATAATAACCGAACGCAAAACGACTGGAATTCGACCCTTTTGTAATTTGTATTTATTGTTTTGAGAGCATTGTAAGGATTCTATTTGGTGCATTTATTCTGTAAGAATTCCAGTCGGTGAGCGAACGGTCCGAGAGTCGAATTAATCGAATCGGTCTAATGCTTGCCCAGACACAAGTAAATCCAAGATCTCGCGGTTCTGGTTCACGCAGGGATTCAACCTCCATGGTTCGATGAACTGTAATGCAAGATTGTGAACCAATTCCCTGAAATATAGATTTACTTCTCTCCCGGCTTCTCAACCGACATCGTTTGGTTCATCGAATCTCCGGTGTCAAAACGTGCGAGCCGAGTGCAGCTTAATTCACGCGGTAAATAATAAAACATGCAAGCCTAGCAAACCAGAGTACCGAAAGGGCGTGCGGGATATAGGCCCGCACGTAACATGAACCCCCGAACACGGACTTTCCGGTTCCGCACATACCAATGCCTTAACAACAAACTAGGTGTTCCATACCCCTAGACCTGGGTAACTTATCCGCCCTCGACCTCCGGGTCGTAAAATGATAAGTGGCGACTCCTTCTCTCACGCGTGTCCGACGCGCGCCCCCGCGGGAAGGTGGACGTTCCGACCAAGCCGCGCGATCCAAAAACGCGCAATGCGGACCCCGACGAGAGTCAACATTCGGGTCCGTACACGGCTAACCCGTTCGAGTTTACTTTCTTGCATCGCAAGTTCGTCGAGCCACCTCGCTCGTGCCTCTTGCAACCTTGCCGGGTCCGCTAACCCGTGCGAGTTTACTTTCCTACACCGCAAGTTCGCCGAGCCACCAAGCTCATGCCTCTTACAACCTTGCCGGGTTTGCTAACACGTGAGAGACAACTTTCCTGCACCGCAAGTTCGCCGAGCCACCTCGCTCGTGCCTCTTCCAACCTTGCCGGGTCTACTACCCCGTATGAGCTTACTTTCTTGCACCGCAAGTTCATAGATCCACCTTGCTCGTGCCTCTTGCAACCTTGCCGGGTCCGCTAACCCGTGCGAGCTTACTTTCCTGCACCGCAAGTTCGCCGAGCCACGTCTCTCATGCCTCTTGCAACCTTGCCAGGTCTGCTAACCCGTGAAAGCTTACTTTCCTGCACCAGAAGTTCATTGAGCCACCGCGCTTGTGCCCCTTGCAACCTTGCCGAGTCTGCAAATTCGTGCTATTTTACTTTCCTGCCTCGCAAGTTCGCCGGGCCACCTCGCCAGTGCTTTTTGCAACCTTGTCGGGTCTGCCAACTCGGGCGAGCTTACCTTCCTGCACCGCATGTTCGCCGAGCCACCTCGCTCGTGCCTCTTGCAACCTTGCCAGGTCTGCTAACCCGAGCCAGTTCCATTTCTTGCACCGCAAGTTTGCCAAGCCACCTCGCTCGTGCCTCTTGCAACCTGCGGGGTCGGCTAACCTGTTCGAGCTTACTTTCTTGCATCGCAAGTTCGCCGAGCCAGCTCGTTCGTGCCTCTTGCAACCTTGCCGGGTCCGCTAACCCGTGCGAGCTTACTTTCCTACACCGTAAGTTCGCCGAGCCACCACGCTCATGCCTGTTGCAACCTTGCCGAGTTTGCTAACCCGTGTTAACTTACTTTCCTGCACCGCAAGTTCGCCGAGCCACCTCGCTCGTGCCTCTTCCTACCTTGCCGGGTCTACTAACTCGTACGAGCTTACTTTCCTGCACCGCAAGTTCGTAGAACCACCACGCTCGTGCCTCTTGCAACCTTGCCAGGTCAGCTAACCAGAGCGAGTTTCATCTCTTGGACCGCAGGTTCGCCGAGCCACCTCGCTCGGGCCTCTTGCAAAGTTGCTGGGTCGGCTAACCCGTTCGAGTTTACTTTCTTGCATCGCAAGTTCGCCGAGCCACCTCGTTCGTGCCTCTTGCAACCTTGCCAGGTCCGCTAACCCGTGCGAGCTTACTTTCCTACACCGCAAGTTCACCGTGCCACCACGCTCCTGCCTTTTGCAACCTTGCCAGGTTTGCGAACCCGTGTTACCTTACTTTTCTGCACCGCAAGTTCGCCGAGCCATCTCGCTCGTGCCTCTTGCAACTTTGCCGGGTCAACTATCCCGTGAGAGATTACATTCCTGCACCACAAGTTCGCCGAGCCACCTCGCTCGTGCCTCTTGCAACCTTGTCGGGTCTGCTAACCCGTGCGAGCTTACTTTCCTGCACCGCAAGTTCGCCTAGCCACCTCGCTCGTTCCTCTTGCAACCTTTCCAGGTCTGCTAACCCGAGCGAGTTTCATTTCTTGCAACCTTGCGAGGTCGGCTTACCCATTCGAGTTTACTTTCTTGCATTGCAAGTTCGCCGAGCCACCTCGCTCGTGCCTCTTGCAACCTTGCGGGGTCGGCTAACCCGTGCGAGTTTGCTTTCTTGCACCGCAAGTTCTTCGAACTACCTCGTTCGTGCCTCGTGCAAACTTGCCGGGTCTGCTAACCCGTGCGAGTTTACTTTCCTGCTCCGCAAGTTCTCCGAACCACCTCGCTCGTGCCCCCTGCAACCTTGCTGGGTCTGCTAACCCGTGCGAGTTTACTTTCTTGAACCGCAAGTTCGCCGAGCCATCTCGTTCGTGCCTCTTGCAACCTTGCCCGGTCTGCTAACCCGTGCGAGCTTACTTTCCTACACCGCAAGTTCATTGAGCCACCACGCTCGTGCCCCTTGCAACTTTGCCGAGTCTGCTAATCCGTGCGATTTTACTTTCCTGCCTCGCAAATTCGCCGAGCCACCTCGCCCGTGCTTCTTGCAACCTTGCCGAGTCTGCAAACCCGTGCGACCTTACTTTCCGTCACCGCAAGTTCGCCTAACCACCTCGCTCGTGCCTCTTGCAACCTTGCCAGGTCTGCTAACTCGAGCGAGTTTCATTTCGTGCACCGCAAGTTCGCCGAGCCACCTCGCTTGTGCCTCTTGCAACCTTGCGGGGTCGGCTAACCCGTTCGAGTTTACTTTCTTGCATCGCAAGTTCGCCGAGCCACCTCGCTCGTGCCACTTGCCACCTTGCCGAGTCCGCTAACCCGTGCGAGCTAACTTTCCTACACCGCAAGTTCGCCGAGCCACCACGCTCATGCCTTTTGCAACCTTGTCCGGTTTGCGAACCTGTGTTAGCTTAGTTTTCTGCACCGCAAATTCGTCGAGCCACCTAGCTCGTGCCTCTTGCAACCTTGCCGGGTCAGCTATTCCGTGAGAGATTACTTTCCTGCACCACAAGTTCATTGAGCCACCACGCTCGTGCCTCTTGCAACCTTGTCGGGTCTGCTAACCCGTGCGAGTTTACATTCCTGCACTGCAAGTTCTCCGAACCACCTCGCTCGTGCCTCCTGCAACCTTGCTAGTTCTGCTAACCCGTGCGAGTTTACTTTCTTGAACCGCAAGTTCGCCGAGCCACCTCGCTCGTGCCCCTTGCAACCTTGCCGGGTCTGCTAACACATGCGAGCTTACTTTCCTACACCGCAAGTTCGCCGAGCCACCTCGCTCGTGCCGCTTGCAACCTTGCCCGGTCTGCTAACCCGTGCGAGCTTACTTTCCTGCACCGCAAGTTCATTGAGCCACCACGCTCGTGCCCCTTGCAACCTTGCCGAGTCTGCTAATCCGTGCGATTTTACTTTCTTGCCTCGCAAGTTCGCCGAGCCACCTCGCTCGTGCCTCTTGCAACCTTGCCAGGTCTGCTAACCCGAGTGAGTTTCATTTCGTGCACCGCAAGTTCGCCGAGCCACCTGGCTTGTGCCTCTTGCAACCTTGCGGGGTCGGCTAACCAGTTCGATTTTACTTTATTGCATCGCAAGTTCGCCGAGCCACCTCGCTCGTGCCACTTGCCACCTTGCCGGGTCCGCTAACCCGTGCGAGCTAACTTTCCTACACCGCAAGTTCGCCGAGCCACCCGCTCATGCCTTTTGCAACCTTTTCGGGTTTGCGAACCTGTGTTAGCTTAGTTTTTCTGCACCGCAAATTCGACGAGCCACCTGGCTCGTGCCTCTTGCAACCTTGCTGGGTCAGCTATGCCGTGAGAGATTACTTTCCTGCACCACAAGTGCATTGAGCCACCACGCTCGTGCCTCTTGCAACTTTGTCGGGTCTGCTAACCCGTGCGAGCTTACTTTCTTGCACCGCAAGTTCTTCGAACTACCTCGGTCGTGCCTTTTGCAAACTTGCCGGGTCTGCTAACCCGTGCGAGTTAACTTTCCTGCACTGCAAGTTCTCCGAACCACCTCGCTCGTGCCTCCTGCAACCTTGCTAGTTCTGCTAACCCGTGCGAGTTTACTTTCTTGAACCGCAAGTTCGCCGAGCCACCTCGCTCGTGCCCCTTGCAACCTTGCCGGGTCTGCTAACCCATGCGAGCTTACTTTCCTACACCGCAAGTTCGCCGAGCCACCTCGCTCGTGCCGCTTGCAACCTTGCCTGGTCTGCTAACCCGTGCGAGCTTACTTTCCTGCACCGCAAGTTCATTGCGCCACCACGCTCGTGCCCCTTGCAACCTTGCCGAGTCTGCTAATCCGTGCGATTTTACTTTCTTGCCTCGCAAGTTCGCCGAGCCACCTCGCTCGTGCCTCTTGCAACCTTGCCAGGTCTGCTAACCCGAGCGAGTTTCATTTCGTGCACCGCAAGTTCGCCGAGCCACCTGGCTTGTGCCTCTTGCAACCTTGCGGGGTCGGCTAACCAGTTCGAGTTTACTTTATTGCATCGCAAGTTCGCCGAGCCACCTCGCTCGTGCCACTTGCCACCTTGCCGGGTCCGCTAACCCGTGCGAGCTAACTTTCCTACACCGCAAGTTCGCCGAGCCACCACGCTCATGCCTTTTGCAACCTTTTCGGGTTTGCGAACCTGTGTTAGCTTAGTTTTCTGCACCGCAAATTCGACGAGCCACCTGGCTCGTGCCTCTTGCAACTTGCTGGGTCAGCTATGCCGTGAGAGATTACTTTCCTGCACCACAAGTTCATTGAGCCACCACGCTCGTGCCTCTTGCAAACTTTGTCGGGTCTGCTAACCCGTGCGAGCTTACTTTCTTGCACCGCAAGTTCTTCGAACTACCTCGGTCGTGCCTTTTGCAAACTTGCCGGGTCTGCTAACCCGTGCGAGGTTACTTTCCTGCACTGCAAGTTCTCCGAACCACCTCGCTCGTGCCTCCTGCAACCTTGCTAGTTCTGCTAACCCGTGCGAGTTACTTTCTTGAACCGCAAGTTCGCCGAGCACCTCGCTCGTGCCCCTTGCAACCTTGCCGGGTCTGCTAACCCATGCGAGCTTACTTTCCTACACCGCAAGTTCGCCGAGCCACCTCGCTCGTGCCGCTTGCAACCTTGCCCGGTCTGCTAACCCGTGCGAGCTTACTTTCGTGCACCGCAAGTTCATTGAGCCACCACGCTCGTGCCCCTTGCAACCTTGCCGAGTCTGCTAATCCGTGCGATTTTACTTTCTTGCCTTGCAAGTTCGCCGAGCAACCTCGCTCGTGCCTCTTGCAACCTTGCCAGGTCTGCTAACCCGAGTGAGTTTCATTTCTTGCACCGCAAGTTCGCCGAGCCACCTCGCTCGTGCCCCTTGCAACCTTGCCGGGTCTGCTAACCCATGCGAGCTTACTTTCCTACACCGCAAGTTCGCCGATCCACTTCGCTCGTGCCGCTTGCAACCTCGCCCGGTCTGCTAACCCGTGCGAGCTTACTTTCCTGAACCGCAAGTTCATTGAGCCACCACGCTCGTGCCCCTTGCAACCTTGCCGAGTCTGCAAATCCGTGCGATTTTTACTTTCTTGCCTCGCAAGTTCGCCGAGCCACCTCGCTCGTGCCCCTTGCAACCTTGCCGGGTCTGCTAACCATGCGAGCTTACTTTCCTACACCGCAAGTTCGCCGATCCACTTCACTCGTGCCGCTTGCACCCTCGCCCGGTCTGCTAACCGTGCGAGCTTACTTTCCTGCACCGCAAGTTCATTGAGCCACCACGCTCGTGCCCCTTGCAACCTTGCCGAGTCTGCTAATCCGTGCGATTTTACTTTCTTGCCTCGCAAGTTCGCCGAGCCACCTCGCTCGTGCCTCTTGCAACCTTGCCAGGTCTGCTAACCCGAGCGAGTTTCATTTCTTGCACCGCAAGTTCGCCGAGCCACCTCGCTCGTGCCTCTTGCAACCTTGCCGGGTCCGCTAACCCGTGCGAGTTTACTTTCCTGCACCGCAAGTTCGCCTAGCCACCTCGCTGTGCCTCTTGCCGGGTCCGCTAACCCGTGCGAGCTAACTTTCCTACACCGCAAGTTCGCCGAGCCACCACGCTCATGCCTTTTGCAACCTTGTCGGGTTTGCGAACCTGTGTTAGCTTAGTTTTCTGCACCGCAAATTCGCCGAGCCACCTGGCTCGTGCCTCTTGCAACCTTGCCGGGTCAGCTATCCCGTTAGAGATTACTTTCCTGCACCACAAGTTCATTGAGCCACCACGCTCGTGCCTCTTGCAACCTTGTCGGGTCTGCTAACCCGTGCGAGCTTACTTTCTTGCACCGCAAGTTCTTCGAACTACCTCGTTCGTGCCTTTTGCAAACTTGCCGGGTCTGCTAACCCGTGCGAGTTACTTTCCTGCACCGCAAGTTCTCCGAACCACCTCGCTCGTGCCTCCTGCAACCTTGCTAGGTCTGCTAACCCGTGCGAGTTTACTTTCTTGAACCGCAAGTTCGCCGAGCCACCTCGCTCGTGCCTCTTGCAACCTTGCCCGGTCTGCTAACCCGTGCGAGCTTACTTTCCTACACCGCAAGTTCATTGAGCCACCACGCTCGTGCCCCTTGCAACTTTGCCGAGTCTGCTAATCCGTGCGATTTTACTTTCCTGCCTCGCAAATTCGCCGAGCCACCTCGCCCGTGCTTCTTGCAACCTTGCCGAGTCTGCAAACCCGTGCGACCTTACTTTCCGTCACCGCAAGTTCGCCTAACCACCTCGCTCGTGCCTCTTGCAACCTTGCCAGGTCTGCTAACTCGAGCGAGTTTCATTTCGTGCACCGCAAGTTCGCCGAGCCACCTCGCTTGTGCCTCTTGCAACCTTGCGGGGTCGGCTAACCCGTTCGAGTTTACTTTCTTGCATCGCAAGTTCGCCGAGCCACCTCGCTCGTGCCACTTGCCACCTTGCCGAGTCCGCTAACCGTGCGAGCTAACTTTCCTACACCGCAAGTTCGCCGAGCCACCACGCTCATGCCTTTTGCCATCCTTGTCCGGTTTGCGAACCTGTGTTAGCTTAGTTTTCTGCACCGCAAATTCGTCGAGCCACCTAGCTCGTGCCTCTTGCAACTTGCCGGGTCAGCTATTCCGTGAGAGATTACTTTCCTGCACCACAAGTTCATTGAGCCACCACGCTCGTGCCTCTTGCAACCTTGTCGGGTCTGCTAACCCGTGCGAGTTTACTTTCCTGCACTGCAAGTTCTCCGAACCACCTCGCTCGTGCCTCCTGCAACCTTGCTAGTTCTGCTAACCCGTGCGAGTTTACTTTCTTGAACCGCAAGTTCGCCGAGCCACCTCGCTCGTGCCCCTTGCAACCTTGCCGGGTCTGCTAACCCATGCGAGCTTACTTTCCTACACCGCAAGTTCGCCGAGCCACCTCGCTCGTGCCGCTTGCAACCTTGCCCGGTCTGCTAACCCGTGCGAGCTTACTTTCCTGCACCGCAAGTTCATTGAGCCACCACGCTCGTGCCCCTTGCAACCTTGCCGAGTCTGCTAATCCGTGCGATTTTACTTTCTTGCCTCGTAAGTTCGCCGAGCCACCTCGCTCGTGCCTCTTGCAACCTTGCCAGGTCTGCTAACCCGAGTGAGTTTCTTTCGTGCACCGCAAGTTCGCCGAGCCACCTGGCTTGTGCCTCTTGCAACCTTGCGGGTCGGCTAACCAGTTCGAGTTTACTTTATTGCATCGCAAGTTCGCCGAGCCACCTCGCTCGTGCCACTTGCCACCTTGCCGGGTCCGCTAACCCGTGCGAGCTAACTTTCCTACACCGCAAGTTCGCCGAGCCACCACGCTCATGCCTTTTGCAACCTTTTCGGGTTTGCGAACCTGTGTTAGCTTAGTTTTCTGCACCGCAAATTCGATGAGCCACCTGGCTCGTGCCTCTTGCAACCTTGCTGGGTCAGCTATGCCGTGAGAGATTACTTTCCTGCACCACAAGTTCATTGAGCCACCACGCTCGTGCCTCTTGCAACTTTGTCGGGTCTGCTAACCCGTGCGAGCTTACTTTCTTGCACCGCAAGTTCTTCGAACTACCTCGGTCGTGCCATTTGCAAACTTGCCGGGTCTGCTAACCCGTGCGAGTTTACTTTCCTGCACTGCAAGTTCTCCGAACCACCTCGCTCGTGCCTCCTGCAACCTTGCTAGTTCTGCTAACCCGTGCGAGTTTACTTTCTTGAACCGCAAGTTCGCCGAGCCACCTCGCTCGTGCCCCTTGCAACCTTGCCGGGTCTGCTAACCCATGCGAGCTTACTTTCCTACACCGCAAGTTCGCCGAGCCACCTCGCTCGTGCCGCTTGCAACCTTGCCTGGTCTGCTAACCCGTGCGAGCTTACTTTCCTGCACCGCAAGTTCATTGAGCCACCACGCTCGTGCCCCTTGCAACCTTGCCGAGTCTGCTAATCCGTGCGATTTTACTTTCTTGCCTCGCAAGTTCGCCGAGCCACCTCGCTCGTGCCTCTTGCAACCTTGCCAGGTCTGCTAACCCGAGTGAGTTTCATTTCGTGCACCGCAAGTTCGCCGAGCCACCTCGCTTGTGCCTCTTGCAACCTTGCGGGGTCGGCTAACCAGTTCGAGTTTACTTTATTGCATCGCAAGTTCGCCGAGCCACCTCGCTCGTGCCACTTGCCACCTTGCCGGGTACGCTAACCCGTGCGAGCTAACTTTCCTACACCGCAAGTTCGCCGAGCCACCACGCTCATGCCTTTTGCAACCTTTTCGGGTTTGCGAACCTGTGTTAGCTTAGTTTTCTGCACCGCAAATTCGACGAGCCACCTGGCTCGTGCCTCTTGCAACCTTGCTGGGTCAGCTATGCCGTGAGAGATTACTTTCCTGCACCACAAGTTCATTGAGCCACCACGCTCGTGCCTCTTGCAACTTTGTCGGGTCTGCTAACCCGTGCGAGCTTACTTTCTTGCACCGCAAGTTCTTCGAACTACCTCGGTCGTGCCTTTTGCAAACTTGCCGGGTCTGCTAACCGTGCGAGTTTACTTTCCTGCACTGCAAGTTCTCCGAACCACCTCGCTCGTGCCTCCTGCAACCTTGCTAGTTCTGCTAACCCGTGCGAGTTTACTTTCTTGAACCGCAAGTTCGCCGAGCCACCTCGCTCGTGCCCCTTGCAACCTTGCCGGGTCTGCTAACCCATGCGAGCTTACTTTCCTACACCGCAAGTTCGCCGAGCCACCTCGCTCGTGCGCTTGCAACCTTGCCCGGTCTGCTAACCCGTGCGAGCTTACTTTCGTGCACCGCAAGATCATTGAGCCACCACGCTCGTGCCCCTTGCAACCTTGCCGAGTCTGCTAATCCGTGCGATTTTACTTTCTTGCCTTGCAAGTTCGCCGAGCAACCTCGCTCGTGCCTCTTGCAACCTTGCCAGGTCTGCTAACCCGTGAGTTTCATTTCTTGCACCGCAAGTTCGCCGAGCCACCTCGCTCGTGCCCCTTGCAACCTTGCCGGGTCTGCTAACCCATGCGAGCTTACTTTCCTACACCGCAAGTTCGCCGATCCACTTCGCTCGTGCCGCTTGCAACCTCGCCCGGTCTGCTAACCGTGCGAGCTTACTTTCCTGACCGCAAGTTCATTGAGCCACCACGCTCGTGCCCTTGCAACCTTGCCGAGTCTGCTAATCCGTGCGATTTTACTTTCTTGCCTCGCAAGTTCGCCGAGCCACCTCGCTCGTGCCCCTTGCAACCTTGCCAGGTCTGCTAACCCGAGCGAGTTTCATTTCTTGCACCGCAAGTTCGCCGAGCCACCTCGCTCGTGCCTCTTGCAACCTTGCCGGGTCCGCTAACCCGTGCGAGTTTACTTTCCTACACCGCAAGTTCGCCGAGCCACCAAGCTCATGCCTCTTGCAACCTTGCCGGGTTTGCTAACCCGTGAGAGACTACTTTCCTGCACCGCAAGTTCGCCGAGCCACCTCGCTCGTGCCTCTTGCAACCTTGTCGGGTCTGCTAACCCGTGCGAGCTTACTTTCCTGAACCGCAAGTTCATTGAGCCACCACGCTCGTGCCCCTTGCAACCTTGCCGAGTCTGCTAATCCGTGCGATTTTACTTTCTTGCCTCGCAAGTTCGCCGAGCCACCTCGCTCGTGCCCCTTGCAACCTTGCCAGGTCTGCTAACCCGAGCGAGTTTCATTTCTTGCACCGCAAGTTCGCCGAGCCACCTCGCTCGTGCCTCTTGCAACCTTGCCGGGTCCGCTAACCCGTGCGAGTTTACTTTCCTACACCGCAAGTTCGCCGAGCCACCAAGCTCATGCCTCTTGCAACCTTGCCGGGTTTGCTAACCCGTGCGAGTTTACTTTCCTGCACTGCAAGTTCTCCGAACCACCTCGCTCGTGCCTCCTGCAACCTTGCTAGTTCTGCTAACCCGTGCGAGTTTACTTTCTTGAACCGCAAGTTCGCCGAGCCACCTCGCTCGTGCCCCTTGCAACCTTGCCGGGTCTGCTAACCCATGCGAGCTTACTTTCCTACACCGCAAGTTCGCCGAGCCACCTCGCTCGTGCCGCTTGCAACCTTGCCCGGTCTGCTAACCCGTGCGAGCTTACTTTCGTGCACCGCAAGTTCATTGAGCCACCACGCTCGTGCCCCTTGCAACCTTGCCGAGTCTGCTAATCCGTGCGATTTTACTTTCTGCCTTGCAAGTTCGCCGAGCAACCTCGCTCGTGCCTCTTGCAACCTTGCCAGGTCTGCTAACCCGAGTGAGTTTCATTTCTTGCACCGCAAGTTCGCCGAGCCACCTCGCTCGTGCCCCTTGCAACCTTGCCGGGTCTGCTAACCCATGCGAGCTTACTTTCCTACACCGCAAGTTCGCCGATCCACTTCGCTCGTGCCGCTTGCAACCTCGCCCGGTCTGCTAACCCGTGCGAGCTTACTTTCCTGAACCGCAAGTTCATTGAGCCACCACGCTCGTGCCCCTTGCAACCTTGCCGAGTCTGCTAATCCGTGCGATTTTACTTTCTTGCCTCGCAAGTTCGCCGAGCCACCTCGCTCGTGCCCCTTGCAACCTTGCCAGGTCTGCTAACCCGAGCGAGTTTCATTTCTTGCACCGCAAGTTCGCCGAGCCACCTCGCTCGTGCCTCTTGCAACCTTGCCGGTCCGCTAACCCGTGCGAGTTTACTTTCCTACACCGCAAGTTCGCCGAGCCACCAAGCTCATGCCTCTTGCAACCTTGCCGGGTTTGCTAACCCGTGAGAGACTACTTTCCTGCACCGCAAGTTCGCCGAGCCACCTCGCTCGTGCCTCTTGCAACCTTGTCGGGTCTGCTAACCCGTGCGAGCTTACTTTCCTACACCGCAAGTTCGCCGAGCCACCACGCTCATGCCTTTTGCAACCTTGTCGGGTTTGCGAACCTGTGTTAGCTTAGTTTTCTGCACCGCAAATTCGCCGAGCCACCTGGCTCGTGCCTCTTGCAACCTTGCCGGGTCAGCTATCCCGTTAGAGATTACTTTCCTGCACCACAAGTTCATTGAGCCACCACGCTCGTGCCTCTTGCAACCTTGTCGGGTCTGCTAACCCGTGCGAGCTTACTTTCTTGCACCGCAAGTTCTTCGAACTACCTCGTTCGTGCCTTTTGCAAACTTGCCGGGTCTGCTAACCCGTGCGAGTTTACTTTCCTGCACCGCAAGTTCTCCGAACCACCTCGCTCGTGCCTCCTGCAACCTTGCAAGGTCTGCTAACCCGTGCGAGTTTACTTTCTTCAACCGCAAGTTCGCCGAGCCACCTCGCTCGTGCCTCTTGCAACCTTGCCCGGTCTGCTAACCCGTGCGAGCTTACTTTCCTACACCGCAAGTTCGCCGAGCCACCTCGCTCGTGCCTCTTGCAACCTTGCGGGGTCGGCTAACCTGTTCGAGCTTACTTCTTGCATCACAAGTTCGCCGAGCCAGCTCGTTCGTGCCTCTTGCAACCTTGCCGGGTCCGCTAACCCGTGCGAGCTTACTTTCCTACACCGTAAGTTCGCCGAGCCACCACGCTCATGCCTGTTGCAACCTTGCCGGGTTTGCTAACCCGTGTTAGCTTACTTTCCTGCACCGCAAGTTCGCCGAGCCACCTCGTTCGTGCCTCTTGCAACCTTGCCAGGTCCGCTAACCCGTGCGAGCTTACTTTCCTACACCGCAAGTTCACCGTGCCACCACGCTCCTGCCTTTTGCAACCTTGCCAGGTTTGCGAACCCGTGTTACCTTACTTTTCTGCACCGCAAGTTCGCCGAGCCACCCCGCTCGTGCCTCTTGCAACCTTGTCGGGTCTGCTAACCCGTGCGAGCTTACTTTCCTGCACCGCAAGTTCGCCTAACCACGTCGCTCGTGCCTCTTGCAACCTTTCCAGGTCTGCTAACCCGAGCGAGTTTCATTTCTTGCACCGAATGTTCGCCGAGCCACCTCGCTCGTCCCTCTTGCAACCTTGCGGGTTCGGCTTACCCATTCGAGTTTACTTTCTTGCATCGCAAGTTCGCCGAGCCACCTCGCTCGTGCCTCTTGCAACCTTGCGGGGTCGGCTAACCCGTGCGAGTTTGCTTTCTTGCACCGCAAGTTCTTCGAACTACCTCGTTCGTGCCTCGTGCAAACCTGCCGGGTCTGCTAACCCGTGCGAGTTTACTTTCCTGCACCGCAAGTTCTCCGAACCACCTCGCTCATGCCCCCTGCAACCTTGCTGGGTCTGCTAACCCGTGCGACTTTACTTTCCTGCACCGCAAGTTCTCCGAACCACCTCGCTCGTGCCTCCTGCAACCTTGCTAGGTCTGCTAACCCGTGCGAGTTTACTTTCTTGAACCGCAAGTTCGCCGAGCCACCTCGCTCGTGCCTCTTGCAACCTTGCCCGGTCTGCTAACCCGTGCGAGCTTACTTTCCTACACCGCAAGTTCGCCGAGCCACCTCGCTCGTGCCTCTTGCAACCTTGCGGGGTCGGCTAACCTGTTCGAGCTTACCTTCTTGCATCACAAGTTCGCCGAGCCAGCTCGTTCGTGCCTCTTGCAACCTTGCCGGGTCCGCTAACCCGTGCGAGCTTACTTTCCTACACCGTAAGTTCGCCGAGCCACCACGCTCATGCCTGTTGCAACCTTGCCGGGTTTGCTAACCCGTGTTAGCTTACTTTCCTGCACCGCAAGTTCGCTGAGCCACCTCGCTCGTGCCTCTTCCTACCTTGCCGGGTCTACTAACTCGTACGAGCTTATTTTCCTGCACCGCAAGTTCGTAGAACCACCACGCTCGTGCCTCTTACAACCTTGCCAGGTCAGCTAACCCGAGCGAGTTTCATTTCTTGGACCGCAAGTTCGCCGAGCCACCTCGCTCGGGCCTCTTGCAAAGTTGTTGGGTCGGCTAACCCGTTCGAGTTTACTTTCTTGCATCGCAAGTTCGCCGAGCCACCTCGTTCGTGCCTCTTGCAACCTTGCCAGGTCCGCTAACCCGTGCGAGCTTACTTTCCTACACCGCAAGTTCACCGTGCCACCACGCTCCTGCCTTTTGCAACCTTGCCAGGTTTGCGAACCCGTGTTACCTTACTTTTCTGCACCGCAAGTTCGCCGAGCCACCCCGCTCGTGCCTCTTGCAACCTTGTCGGGTCTGCTAACCCGTGCGAGCTTACTTTCCTGCACCGCAAGTTCGCCTAACCACGTCGCTCGTGCCTCTTGCAACCTTTCCAGGTCTGCTAACCCGAGCGAGTTTCATTTCTTGCACCGAATGTTCGCCGAGCCACCTCGCTCGTCCCTCTTGCAACCTTGCGGGTTCGGCTTACCCATTCGAGTTTACTTTCTTGCATCGCAAGTTCGCCGAGCCACCTCGCTCGTGCCTCTTGCAACCTTGCGGGGTCGGCTAACCCGTGCGAGTTTGCTTTCTTGCACCGCAAGTTCTTCGAACTACCTCGTTCGTGCCTCGTGCAAACCTGCCGGGTCTGCTAACCCGTGCGAGTTTACTTTCCTGCACCGCAAGTTCTCCGAACCACCTCGCTCATGCCCCCTGCAACCTTGCTGGGTCTGCTAACCCGTGCGAGTTTACATTCTTGAACCGCAAGTTCGCCGAGCCACCTCGCTCGTGCCTCATGCAACCTTGCCCGGTCTGCTCACCCGTGCGAGCTTACTTTCCTACACCGCAAGTTCATTGAGCCACCACGCTCGAGCCCCTTGCAACTTTGCCGAGTCTGCTAATCCGTGCGATTTTACTTTCCTGCCTCGCAAATTCGCCGAGCTACCTCGCCCGTGCTTCTAGCAACCTTGCCGAGTCTGCAAACCCGTGCGACCTTACTTTCCGGCACCGCAAGTTCTCCGAACCACCTCGCTCGTGCCCCTTGCAACCTTGCCGGGTCTGCTAACCCATGCGAGCTTACTTTCCTACACCGCAAGTTCGCCGAGCCACCTCGCTCGTGCCGCTTGCAACCTTGCCCGGTCTGCTAACCCGTGCGAGCTTACTTTCCTGCACCGCAAGTTCATTGAGCCACCACGCTCGTGCCCCTTGCAACCTTGCCGAGTCTGCTAATCCGTGCGATTTTACTTTCTTGCCTCGCAAGTTCGCTGAGCCACCTCGCTCGTGCCTCTTGCAACCTTGCCAGGTCTGCTAACCCGAGTGAGTTTCATTTCGTGCACCGCAAGTTCGCCGAGCCACCTCGCTTGTGCCTCTTGCAACCTTGCCAGGTCTGCTAACCCGTGAAAGCTTACTTTCCTGCACCAGAAGTTCATTGAGCCACCACGCTTGTGCCCCTTGCAACCTTGCCGAGTCTGCAAATCCGTGCTATTTTACTTTCCTGCCTCGCAAGTTCGCCGGGCCACCTCGCCAGTGCTTTTTGCAACCTTGTCGGGTCTGCCAACTCGGGCGAGCTTACCTTCCTGCACCGCATGTTCGCCGAGCCACCTCGCTCGTGCCTCTTGCAACCTTGCCAGGTCTGCTAACCCGAGCCAGTTCCATTTCTTGCACCGCAAGTTCGCCAAGCCACCTCGCTCGTGCCTCTTGCAACCTTGCGGGGTCGGCTAACCTGTTCGAGCTTACTTTCTTGCATCGCAAGTTCGCCGAGCCGGCTCGTTCGTGCCTCTTGCAACCTTGCCGGGTCCGCTAACCCGTGCGAGCTTACTTTCCTACACCGTAAGTTCGCCGAGCCACCACGCTCATGCCTGTTGCAACCTTGCCGAGTTTGCTAACCCGTGTTAACTTACTTTCCTGCACCGCAAGTTCGCCGAGCCACCTCGCTCGTGCCTCTTCCTACCTTGCCGGGTCTACTAACTCGTACGAGCTTACTTTCCTGCACCGCAAGTTCGTAGAACCACCACGCTCGTGCCTCTTGCAACCTTGCCAGGTCAGCTAACCAGAGCGAGTTTCATCTCTTGGACCGCAGGTTCGCCGAGCCACCTCGCTCGGGCCTCTTGCAAAGTTGCTGGGTCGGCTAACCCGTTCGAGTTTACTTTCTGCATCGCAAGTTCGCCGAGCCACCTCGTTCGTGCCTCTTGCAACCTTGCCAGGTCCGCTAACCCGTGCGAGCTTACTTTCCTACACCGCAAGTTCACCGTGCCACCACGCTCCTGCCTTTTGCAACCTTGCCAGGTTTGCGAACCCGTGTTACCTTACTTTTCTGCACCGCAAGTTCGCCGAGCCATCTCGCTCGTGCCTCTTGCAACCTTGCCGGGTCAACTATCCCGTGAGAGATTACATACCTGCACCACAAGTTCGCCGAGCCACCTCGCTCGTGCCTCTTGCAACCTTGTCGGGTCTGCTAGCCCGTGCGAGCTTACTTTCCTGCACCGCAAGTTCGCCTAGCCACCTCGCTCGTTCCTCTTGCAACCTTTCCAGGTCTGCTAACCCGAGCGAGTGTCATTTCTTGCAACCTTGCGAGGTCGGCTTACCCATTCGAGTTTACTTTCTTGCATTGCAAGTTCGCCGAGCCACCTCGCTCGTGCCTCTTGCAAACTTGCGGGGTCGGCTAACCCGTGCGAGTTTGCTTTCTTGCACAGCAAGTTCTTCGAACTACCTCGTTCGTGCCTCGTGCAAACTTGCCGGGTCTGCTAACCCGTGCGAGTTTACTTTCCTGCTCCGCAATTTCTCCGAACCACCTCGCTCGTGCCCCCTGCAACCTTGCTGGGTCTGCTAACCCGTGCGAGTTTACTTTCTTGAACCGCAAGTTCGCCGAGCCACCTCGTTCGTGCCTCTTGCAACCTTGCCTGGTCTGCTAACCCGTGCGAGCTTACTTTCCTACACCGCAAGTTCATTGAGCCACCACGCTCGTGCCCCTTGCAACTTTGCCGAGTCTGCTAATCCGTGCGATTTTACTTTCCTGCCTCGCAAATTCGCCGAGCCACCTCGCCCGTGCTTCTTGCAACCTTGCCGAGTCTGCAAACCCGTGCGACCTTACTTTCCGTCACCGCAAGTTCGCCTAACCACTCGCTCGTGCCTCTTGCAACCTTGCCAGGTCTGCTAACTCGAGCGAGTTTCATTTCGTGCACCGCAAGTTCGCCGAGCCACCTCGCTTGTGCCTCTTGCAACCTTGCGGGGTCGGCTAACCCGTTCGAGTTTACTTTCTTGCATCGCAAGTTCGCCGAGCCACCTCGCTCGTGCCACTTGCCACCTTGCCGAGTCCGCTAACCCGTGCGAGCTAACTTTCCTACACCGCAAGTTCGCAGTTTACAACCTTGTCCGGTTTGCGAACCTGTGTTAGCTTAGTTTTCTGCACCGCAAATTCGCCGAGCCACCTAGCTCGTGCCTCTTGCAACCTTGCCGGGTCAGCTATTCCGTGAGAGATTACTTTCCTGCACCACAAGTTCATTGAGTCACCACGCTCGTGCCTCTTGCAACCTTGTCGGGTCTGCTAACCCGTGCGAGTTTACTTTCCTGCACTGCAAGTTCTCCGAACCACCTCGCTCGTGCCTCCTGCAACCTTGCTAGTTCCGCTAACCCGTGCGAGTTTACTTTCTTGAACCGCAAGTTCGCCGAGCCACCTCGCTCGTGCCCCTTGCAACCTTGCCGGGTCTGCTAACCCATGCGAGCTTACTTTCCTACACCGCAAGTTCGCCGAGCCACCTCTCTCGTGCCGCTTGCAACCTTGCCCGGTCTGCTAACCCGTGCGAGCTTACTTCCTGCACCGCAAGTTCATTGAGCCACCACGCTCGTGCCCCTTGCAACCTTGCGAGTCTGCTAATCCGTGCGATTTTACTTTCTTGCCTCGCAAGTTCGCCGAGCCACCTCGCTCGTGCCTCTTGCAACCTTGCCAGGTCTGCTAACCGAGTGAGTTTCATTTCGTGCACCGCAAGTTCGCCGAGCCACCTCGCTTGTGCCTCTTGCAACCTTGCGGGGTCGGCTAACCAGTTCGAGTTTACTTTATTGCATCGCAAGTTCGCCGAGCCACCTCGCTCGTGCCACTTGCCACCTTGCCGGGTCCGCTAACCCGTGCGAGCTAATTTCCTACACCGCAAGTTCGCCGAGCCACCACGCTCATGCCTTTTGCAACCTTTTCGGGTTTGCGAACCTGTGTTAGCTTAGTTTTCTGCACCGCAAATTCGACGAGCCACCTGGCTCGTGCCTCTTGCAACCTTGCTGGGTCAGCTATGCCGTGAGAGATTACTTTCCTGCACCACAAGTTCATTGAGCCACCACGCTCGTGCCTCTTGCAACTTTGTCGGGTCTGCTAACCCGTGCGAGCTTACTTTCTTGCACCGCAAGTTCTTCGAACTACCTCGGTCGTGCCTTTTGCAAACTTGCCGGGTCTGCTAACCCGTGCGAGTTTACTTTCCTGCACTGCAAGTTCTCCGAACCACCTCGCTCGTGCCTCCTGCAACCTTGCTAGTTCTGCTAACCCGTGCGAGTTTACTTTCTTGAACCGCAAGTTCGCCGAGCCTCCTCGCTCGTGCCCCTTGCAACCTTGCCGGGTCTGCTAACCCATGCGAGCTTACTTTCCTACACCGCAAGTTCGCCGAGCCACCTCGCTCGTGCCGCTTGCAACCTTGCCCGGTCTGCTAACCCGTGCGAGCTTACTTTCGTGCACCGCAAGTTCATTGAGCCACCACGCTCGTGCCCCTTGCAACCTTGCCGAGTCTGCTAATCCGTGCGATTTTACTTTCTTGCCTTGCAAGTTCGCCGAGCAACCTCGCTCGTGCCTCTTGCAACCTTGCCAGGTCTGCTAACCCGAGTGAGTTCATTTCTTGCACCGCAAGTTCGCCGAGCCACCTCGCTCGTGCCCTTGCAACCTTGCCGGGTCTGCTAACCCATGCGAGCTTACTTTCCTACACCGCAAGTTCGCCGATCCACTTCGCTCGTGCCGCTTGCAACCTCGCCCGGTCTGCTAACCCGTGCGAGCTTACTTTCCTGAACCGCAAGTTCATTGAGCCACCACGCTCGTGCCCCTTGCAACCTTGCCGAGTCTGCAAATCCGTGCGATTTTACTTTCTTGCCTCGCAAGTTCGCCGAGCCACCTCGCTCGTGCCCCTTGCAACCTTGCCGGGTCTGCTAACCCATGCTAGCTTACTTTCCTACACCGCAAGTTCGCCGATCCACTTCACTCGTGCCGCTTGCAACCTCGCCCGGTCTGCTAACCCGTGCGAGCTTACTTTCCTGCACCGCAAGTTCATTGAGCCACCACGCTCGTGCCCCTTGCAACCTTGCCGAGTCTGCTAATCCGTGCGATTTTACTTTCTTGCCTCGCAAGTTCGCCGAGCCACCTCGCTCGTGCCTCTTGCAACCTTGCCAGGTCTGCTAACCCGAGCGAGTTTCATTTCTTGCACCGCAAGTTCGCCGAGCCACCTCGCTCGTGCCTCTTGCAACCTTGCGGGGTCGGCTAACCCGTTCGAGTTTACTTTCTTGCATCGCAAGTTCGCCGAGCCACCTCGCTCGTGCCTCTTGCAACCTTGCCGGGTCCGCTAACCCGTGCGAGCTTACTTTCCTACACCGCAAGTTCGCCGAGCCACCACGCTCATGCCTCTTGCAACCTTGCCGGGTTTGCTAACCCGTGAGAGACTACTTTCCTGCACCGCAAGTTCGCCGAGCCACCTCGCTCGTGCCTCTTGCAACCTTGTCGGGTCTGCTAACCCGTGCGAGCTTTCTTTCCTGCACCGCAAGTTCGCCTAGCCACCTCGCTGTGCCTCTTGCCGGGTCCGCTAACCCGTGCGAGCTAACTTTCCTACACCGCAAGTTCGCCGAGCCACCACGCTCATGCCTTTTGCAACCTTGTCGGGTTTGCGAACCTGTGTTAGCTTAGTTTTCTGCACCGCAAATTCGCCGAGCCACCTGGCTCGTGCCTCTTGCAACCTTGCCGGGTCAGCTATCCCGTTAGAGATTACTTTCCTGCACCACAAGTTCATTGAGCCACCACGCTCGTGCCTCTTGCAACCTTGTCGGGTCTGCTAACCCGTGCGAGCTTACTTTCTTGCACCGCAAGTTCTTCGAACTACCTCGTTCGTGCCTTTTGCAAACTTGCCGGGTCTGCTAACCCGTGCGAGTTTACTTTCCTGCACCGCAAGTTCTCCGAACCACCTCGCTCGTGCCTCCTGCAACCTTGCTAGGTCTGCTAACCCGTGCGAGTTTACTTTCTTGAACCGCAAGTTCGCCGAGCCACCTCGCTCGTGCCTCTTGCAACCTTGCCCGGTCTGCTAACCCGTGCGAGCTTACTTTCCTACACCGCAAGTTCGCCGAGCCACCTCGCTCGTGCCTCTTGCAACCTTGCGGGGTCGGCTAACCTGTTCGAGCTTACCTTCTTGCATCACAAGTTCGCCGAGCCAGCTCGTTCGTGCCTCTTGCAACCTTGCCGGGTCCGCTAACCCGTGCGAGCTTACTTTCCTACACCGTAAGTTCGCCGAGCCACCACGCTCATGCCTGTTGCAACCTTGCCGGGTTTGCTAACCCGTGTTAGCTTACTTTCCTGCACCGCAAGTTCGCCGAGCCACCTCGCTCGTGCCTCTTCCTACCTTGCCGGGTCTACTAACTCGTACGAGCTTACTTTCCTGCACCGCAAGTTCGTAGAACCACCACGCTCGTGCCTCTTACAACCTTGCCAGGTCAGCTAACCCGAGCGAGTTTCATTTCTTGGACCGCAAGTTCGCCGAGCCACCTCGCTCGGGCCTCTTGCAAAGTTGCTGGGTCGGCTAACCCGTTCGAGTTTACTTTCTTGCATCGCAAGTTCGCCGAGCCACCTCGTTCGTGCCTCTTGCAACCTTGCCAGGTCCGCTAACCCGTGCGAGCTTACTTTCCTACACCGCAAGTTCACCGTGCCACCACGCTCCTGCCTTTTGCAACCTTGCCAGGTTTGCGAACCCGTGTTACCTTACTTTTCTGCACCGCAAGTTCGCCGAGCCACCCCGCTCGTGCCTCTTGCAACCTTGTCGGGTCTGCTAACCCGTGCGAGCTTACTTTCCTGCACCGCAAGTTCGCCTAACCACGTCGCTCGTGCCTCTTGCAACCTTTCCAGGTCTGCTAACCCGAGCGAGTTTCATTTCTTGCACCGAATGTTCGCCGAGCCACCTCGCTCGTCCCTCTTGCAACCTTGCGGGGTCGGCTTACCCATTCGAGTTTACTTTCTTGCATCGCAAGTTCGCCGAGCCACCTCGCTCGTGCCTCTTGCAACCTTGCGGGGTCGGCTAACCCGTGCGAGTTTGCTTTCTTGCACCGCAAGTTCTTCGAACTACCTCGTTCGTGCCTCGTGCAAACCTGCCGGGTCTGCTAACCCGTGCGAGTTTACTTTCCTGCACCGCAAGTTCTCCGAACCACCTCGCTCATGCCCCCTGCAACCTTGCTGGTTCTGCTAACCCGTGCGAGTTTACATTCTTGAACCGCAAGTTCGCCGAGCCACCTCGCTCGTGCCTCATGCAACCTTGCCCGGTCTGCCCACCCGTGCGAGCTTACTTTCCTACACCGCAAGTTCGCCGAGCCACCTCGCTCGTGCCGCTTGCAACCTTGCCCAGTCTGCTAACCCGTGCGAGCTTACTTTCCTGCACCGCAAGTTCATTGAGCCACCACGCTCGTGCCCCTTGCAACCTTGCCGAGTCTGCTAATCCGTGCGATTTTACTTTCTTGCCTCGCAAGTTCGCCGAGCCACCTCGCTCGTGCCTCTTGCAAGCTTGCCAGGTCTGCTAACCCGAGCGAGCTTCATTTCTTGCACCGCAAGTTCGCCGAGCCACCTCGCTCGTGCCCCTTGCAACCTTGCCGGGTCTGCTAACCCATGCGAGCTTACTTTCCTACACTGCAAGTTCGCCGAGCCACCTCGCTCGTGCCGCTTGCAACCTTGCCCGGTCTGCTAACCCGTGCGAGCTTACTTTCCTGCACCGCAAGTTCATTGAGCCACCACGCTCGTGCCCCTTGCAACCTTGCCGAATCTGCTAATCCGTGCGATTTTACTTTCCTGCACCGCAAGTTCGCCGAGCCACCTCGCTCGTGCCTCTTGCAACCTTGCCAGGACTGCTAACCTGAGCGAGTTTCATTTCTTGCTCCGCAAGTTCGCCGAGCCACCTCGCTCGTGCCTCTTGCAACCTTGCGGTGTCGGCTTTCCCGTTCGAGTTTACTTTCTTGCATCGCAAGTTCGTCGTGCCACCTCGCTCGTGCCCCTTGCAACCTTGCCGGGTCCGCTAACCCGTGCGAATTTACTTTCCTACACCGCAAGTTCGCCGAGCCACCAAGCTCATGCCTCTTGCAACCTTGCCGGGTTTGCTAACCCGTGAGAGACTGCTTTCCTGCACCGCAAGTTCGCCGAGCCACCTCACTCGTGCCTCTTGCAACCTTGTCGGGTCTGCTAACCCGTGCGAGCTTACTTTCCTGCACCGCAAGTTCGCCTAGCCACCTCGCTCGTGCCTCTTGCCGGGTCCGCTAACCCGTGCGAGCTAACTTTCCTACACCGCAAGTTCGCCGAGCCACCACGCTCATGCCTTTTGCAACCTTGTCGGGTTTGCGAACCTCTGTTAGCTTAGTTTTCTGCACCGCAAATTCGCCGAGCCACCTGGCTCGTGCCTCTTGCAACCTTGCCGGGTCAGCTATCCCGTGAGAGATTACTTTCCTGCACCACAAGTTCATTGAGCCACCACGCTCGTGCCTCTTGCAACCTTGTCGGGTCTGCTAACCCGTGCGAGCTTTCTTTCTTGCACCGCAAGTTCTTCGAACTACCTCGTTCGTGCATTTTGCAAACTTGCCGGGTCTGCTAACCCGTGCGAGTTTACTTTCCTCCACCGCAAGTTCTCCGAACTACCTCGCTCGTGCCTCCTGCAACCTTGCTAGGTCTGCTAACCCGTGCGAGTTTACTATCTTGAACCGGAAGTTCGCCGAGCCACCTCGCTCGTGCCCCTTGCAACCTTGCCGGGTCTGCTAACCCATGCGAGCTTACTTTACTGCACCGCAAGTTCATTGAGCCACCACGCTCGTGCCCCTTGCAACCTTGCCGAGTCTGCTAATCCGTGCGATTTTACTTTCTTGCCTCGCAAGTTCGACGAGCCACCTCGCTCGTGCCTCTTGCAACCTTGCCAGGTCTGCTAACTCGAGCGAGTTTTATTTCTTGCACCGCAAGTTCGCCGAGCGACCTCGCTCGTACCTCTTGCAACCTTGCCGGGTCCGCTAACCCATGCGAGTTTACTTTCCTACACCGCAAGTTCGCCGAGCCACCAAGCTCATGCCTCTTGAAACTTTGCCGGGTTTGCTAACCCGTGAGAGACTACTTTCCTGCACCGCAAGTTCGCCGAGCCACCTCGCTCGTGCCTCTTCCTACCTTGCCGGGTCTACTAACCCGTACGAGCTTACTTTCTTGCACCGCAAGTTCATAGATCCACCTCGCTCGTGCCAGTTGCAACCTTGCCGGGTCCGCTAACCCGTGCGAGCTTACTTTCCTGCACCGCAAGTTCGCCGAGCCACGTCTCTCATGCCTCTTGCAACCATGCCGGGTCTGCTAACCCGTGCGAGCTTACTTTCCTGCACCGCAAGTTCATTGAGCCACCACGCTCGTGCCCCTTGCAACCTTGCCGAGTCTGCAAATCCGTGCTATTTTACTTTCCTGCCTCGCAAGTTCGCCGGGCCACCTCGCCTGTGCTTTTTGCAACCTTGTCGGGCCAGCCAACTCGGGAGAGCTTACCTTCCTGCACCGCATGTTCGCCGAGCCACCTCGCTCGTGCCTCTTGCAACCTTGCCAGGTCTGCTAACCCGAGCCAGTTCCATTGCTTGCACCGCAAGTTCGCCGAGCCACCTCGCTCTTGCCTCTTCCTACCTTGCCGGGTCTACTAACTCGTACGAGCTTACTTTCCTGCACCGCAAGTTCGCCTAACCACCTCGCTCGTGCCTCTTGCAACCTTGCGGGGTCGGCTAACCCGTCCGAGTTTACTTTCTTGCATCGCAAGTTCGCCGAGCCACCTCGCTCGTGCCACTTGCCACCTTGCCGGGTCCGCTAACCCGTGCGAGCTAAGTTTCCCACACCGCAAGTTCGCCGAGCCACCACGCTCATGCCTTTTGCAACCTTGTCGGGTTTGCGAACCCGTGTTAGCTTAGTTTTCTGCACCGCAAATTCGCCGAGCCACCTAGCTCGTGCCTCTTGCAACCTTGCCGGGTCAGCTATCCCGTGAGAGATTACTTTCCTGCACCACAAGTTCATTGAGCCACCATGCTCATGCCTCTTGCAACCTTGTCGGGTCTGCTAACCCGTACGAGCTTACTTTCTTGCACCGCAAGTTCTTCGAACTACCTCGTTCGTGCCTTTTGCAAACTTGCCGGGTCTGCTAACCCGTGCGAGTTTACTTTCCTGCACCGCAAGTTCACCGAACCACCTCGCTCGTGCCTCCTGCAACCTTGCTAGGTCTGCTAACACGTGCGAGTTTACTTTCTTGAACCGCAAGTTCGCCGAGCCACCTCGCTCGTGCCCCTTGCAACCTTGCCGGGTCTGCTAACCCATGCGAGCTTACTTTCCTGCACCGCAAGTTCGTCGAGCCACCTCGCTCGTGCCGCTTGCAACCTTGCCCGGTCTGCTAACCCGTGCGAGCTTACTTTCCTGCACCGCAAGTTCATTGAGCCACCACGCTCGTGCCCCTTGCAACTTTGCCGAGTCTGCTAATCCGTGCGATTTTACTTTCTAGCCTCGCAAGTTCGCCGAGCCACCTCGCTCGTGCCTCTTGCAACCTTGCGGGGTCGGCTAACCCGTTCGAGTTTACTTTCTTGCATCGCAAGTTCGTCGAGCCACCTCGCTCGTGCCTCTTGCAACCTTGCCGGGTCCGCTAACCCGTGCGAGTTTACTTTCCTATAACGCGAGTTCGCCGAGCCACCAAACTCATGCCTCTTGCAACCTTGCCGGGTTCGCTAACCCGTGAGAGATTACTTTCCTGCACCGCGAGTTTGCCGAGCCACCTCGCTCGTGCCTCTTCCTACCTTGCCGGGTCTACTAACCCATACGAGCTTACTTTCTTGCACCGCAAGTTCATAGATCCACCTCGCTCGTGCCAGTTGCAACCTTGCCGGGTCCGCTAACCCGTGCGAGCTTACTTTCCTACACCGCAAGTTCGCCGAGCCACCACACTCATGCCTCTTGCAACCTTGCCGGATTTGCTAACCCGTGAGAGATTACTTTCCTGCACCGCAAGTTCGCCGAGCCACCTCGCCCGTGCCTCTTCCTACCTTGCCGGGTCTGCTAACCCGTGCGAGCTTACTTTCTTACACCGCAAGTTCGCCGAGCCACCACGCTCATGCCTTTTGCAACCTTGCCGGGTATGCGAACCCGTGTTAGCTTACTTTTCTGCACCGCAAGTTCGCCGAGCTACCTGGCTCGTGACTCTAGCAACCTTGCTGGGTCAGCTATCCCGTGAGAGATTTGCGGGGTCTGCTAATCCGCGCGAGTTTACTTTCTTGCACCGCTTGTTCTTCGAACTACCTCGTTCGTGCCTCTTGCAAACTTGCTGGGTCTGCTAACCCGTGCGAGTTTACTTTCCTGCACAGCAAGTTCTCCGAACCACCTCGCTCGTGCCCCCTGCAACATTGCTGGGTCTGCTAACCCGTGCGAGTTTACTTTCTTGAACCGCAAGTTCGCCGAGCCATCTCGCTGATGCCCCTTGTAACCTTGCTGGGTCTGCTAACCCGTGCGAGCTTACTTTCCTACACCGCAAGTTCGCCGAGCCACCACGCTCATGCCTCTTGCAACCTTGCCGGGTTTGCTAACCCGTGAGAGATTACTTTCCTGCACCGCAAGTTCGCCGAGCCACCTCGCCCGTGCCTCTTCCTACTTTGCCGGGTCTGCTAACCCGTGCGAGCTTACTTTCCTACACCGCAAGTTCGCCGAGCCACCACGCTGATGCCTCTTGCAACCTTGCCGGGTTTGCTAACCCGTGAGAGATTACTTTCCTGCACCGCAAGTTCGCCGAGCCACCTCGCCCGTGCCTCTTCCTACCTTGCCGGGTCTGCTAACCCGTGCGAGCTTACTTTCCTGCACCGCAAGTTCGCCGAGCCACCTCGCTCATGCCTTTTGCAACCTTGCCGGGCTTTCAAACCCGTGTTAGCTTACTTTTCTGCACCGCATGTTCGCCGAGCTACCTGGCTCGTGCCTCTAGCAACCTTGCAGGGTCAGCTATCCCGTGAGAGATTACATTCCTGCACCACAAGTTCGCCGAGCCACCTCGCTCGTGCCTCTTGCAACCTTGGCTGGTCTCCTAACCCGTGCAAGCTTACTTTCCTGCGCCGCAAGTTCTTCGAGCCACCTCCCTCGTGCCTCTTGTAATTTTGCCGGGTCTGCTCATCCGTGCGAGTTTACTTTCTTGAACCGCAAGTTCGCCGAGCCACCTCGCTCGTGCCCCTTGCAACCTTGCCGGGTCTGCCAACCCGTGCGGGCTAACTTTCCTGCACCGCAAGTCCATTGAGCTACCACGCTCGTGCCTCTTGCAACCTCGCCGAGTCTGCTAATCCGTGCGATTTTACTTTCCTGCCTCGCAAGTTCTCCGACCGACCTCGCCCTTGCTTCTTGCAACCTTTCCAAGTCTGCTAACCCGAGCGAGTTTCATTTCTTGCACCGCAAGTTCGCCGAGCCACCTCGCTCGTTCCTCCTGCAACCTTGCGGGGTCGGCTAACCCGTTCGAGTTTACTTTCTTGCATCGCAAGTTCGCCGAGCTACCAAGCTCATGCCTCTTGCAACCTTGCCGGGTTTGCTAACCCGTGAGAGATTACTTTCCTGCACCGCAAGTTCGCCGAGCCACCTCGCTTGTGCCTCTTCCTACCTTGCCGGGTCTACTAACCCGTACGAGCTTACTTTCCTGCACCGCAAGTTCATAGAGCCACCTCGCTCGTGCCTGTTGCAACCTTGCCGGGTCCGCTAACCCGTGCGAGCTTACTTTCCTACACTGCAAGTTCGCCGAGCCCCCGTTTTGGCCCACCGGCTTCCCACACGGGGATTCCCGACCGAAGCTCGGGACACTGTTCATCACCCGGCAACCAGAGGCAAATAGGCGGGCACGATCCACTGAGAAGGGCGGAAGAGATCAGTCAGAAGAACAGACGAACGAGGAATCCAGAAAATGACGGAGCTGGCACAATGGCACTATTCATCAATGAGCCACCGAAGCACCGGAAGGTGCCCAATATGGGGCTTCAAAAATCCCCCTCAGTGCCAAAGTGATCAACGAGACGTCCGGGCGCATTTCTGGGGCATCCTGCTTAAGCCGGGACACCCCGATCCCCCACGGACGCCTTTTCTGACAGAGCTCCCGGGGTTCGCTCCACTGACAAGCAAACGGCCCCTCAAAACGGGCCTACAGGCACCCAGGGACCACCAGGGCCGGGGAACAAGCTTCAGACAACCTTCTGGAACTCGGCTCGATCTCCCGAAGTACGTTTCAGTGGTCGCGAACGCCTCCCGGCGAGCCTTCGGGTATTTCCACGGAAAGCAGAGACCACAATGATCTCTGAGTACCTCACAATAATCCCCCAGCACCTCAAGGCATTCAGGGCACACTGAGAGAATCCCGGTCAAAGTCCCTAGGTCCTCCCGGGCCAACGGTCCCCGACCGAGGACGACGGGCCAACGATCCCCCACGGGGCAAAAGGATCGCCAAAACGAATGCAGGCATGCACAAAGAACAATTGGGGATCGAGGGACGCTAAACTCCACTCCGAACGTCCGAACAGGGCAAAACCGACTCCCGAGGCGCCGAGTCGCCCGAACGTCCGTCCACACGACGCATGGCGATATTAGGCTCATTCAAATCCTCGTCATTCAAGCATTCCAAATCCATAAATTAATTGGACATCGGAGATCGGACGCGCGCTCAATCAAGTCTCAAGTATTTTCCGGCTTTTCTCTCAACCGAATGGGACTCACAGTTCAGCCAAGCCAAGCCATCAAGCCGCGGCTCAACCCCAAGCCACGGCTCAACCCTCAGCTCCGATTGGACAGCCCCAAGCCGCGGCTTCCTCCTCCATGGCCGGCGGCTCCACCTCCCAAGACACTCCCTCCACCACACAATTCAAATTTCCCTCACTTCTTTCACTTCTTCTTACACATCCATCACACCCATCACTCTCCTTTGCCTTTCCCCACACTCAACATGACATCTACCCCTCCCTAATCCCCTTCGGATTTTCGGCAGCCCCCTAAGCATGCCCTAACCCCACTTAACTTTGCTCAATTGCATCATTAAGCTTCCCTTTATAAGCCCTTTCACCATTAAGCCTAATCACTTCTCCATTCTCCTTCTCTCTCAAGCCAATCTCTCTCCAAAAACCTCTCAAGCTCCAGCCCTCTCCCTCACTTTCGTTCAGCCCGTGCCAAGGCCGAAACCGGCTAAAATCGCCGGAAAATCACTCGGTATTCCGGTAACCACCCGACCCGACTTAAGCCAAAAATCATCAAACTTCCTAGCCTACATATTTCCCACCCCCTAAGTCCATTTCCAGGCTTAGATTTTCGATTTGAGGCCTCCAACACCCCGTTCCAGCCGTGAGAACTTTCGGATCCCGAGACTTCCCTAGCCGCGCACACCGAGCAAGCCACGTGCCATTTCTTCCCACGACTTCGGCGAGTCGTGCCATCACGTTCAAAGGGTTCCTCACAACCCTCACTCTCCCCCGTGAAGAGGTGGTCACGGTCCGAGGGCCGATCAACCGTGCACAGCCGCCATTCACCCGTTTCTCTCTAACCGGGTTTTCCGCACTTTTACCGAGTTTTCTCTCACATTTTCGGGTTTGTTCAGGCCTTGGCACGCTCGGGTCTGCCCATGGTCGTGTAGATCCGCCTTTAAGGAGTCCAACGAACCCGACCTCGCACCGTGCCGTGCCCGGAGCTCGCGTGCCGACCCATTCTTCCACGGATTGCCGCGGCGGCCCACATTCGGGTCACCCACCCGTAGCCCTCTATCCGAGTCTTGTGACTCCCACGGCCACTTCCCCGACTCTTTTCCTCGTACATCGGGGCTAGGTAATGCTCCTTTACGACTTAGACGAGTTAGAATCTTAGCTCTTTACTTGTACGAAGTGTTTATGCGTTTTAAAGGTATGGAATGCTTGAAAGTTTATGTTTTTCCTTCGGATCCATGTTTCCCATGCATTTTCATGCACGCACGTCCATCATGTCTCATTCATACATCCCTATGATGTTTGTGCCGTGAGGAGAAAGGGCTAGAATCGCGGTAGAGGAGACACTCAAGCCACGGTTAGACCATGGGAGCCCACGGCATATGCCCAAAGGAGGGGACCCGTGGGCTCTCTTGGTCCCTCCGAGGCTTGATCGGCCTCCTCTTCCCCGAAATTTGTCGGTTCCCGGGTTATTATCATTGTTCGTTGCATGAGATTTATTAGCATGGCGGGAATGAGCTTAGATCGGGATCGGAGAACCTCCCTTGACCCGTGTGAACCATGAGGACTCACGGCCACCCTTTAAAAAAAGTGGCCGAGAGTCCCCTTAGACCACACGGGTCCAAGGTGGTTTCTCCCTTTCCGAAATAAGCCGGTTCCCACGTTTTTTATGCTTTCCTAGTGTATGAGCCGACGCCGTCTTTGTCGTTCCCGTTTAAATATCCCGTTCGTGTGTGTTTGTGTGATTTCATGTGTCCATGATCGTGATAGTCTTGAGATGATTAGAACATGTATCATTAACGTGTTTAATACGTCATGCATACAAGGAATGGCCCGAACCAAGGTGGTAGACCACCCGTGACCCAAGGCGGGTCAAGGGAACCTCTCGGCTTAGTCCCTCGGAAGATGGCCGAGTGTCCCTTGACCCCTCCCGGATCTAGGGTGGCCTTCTTCGTCGTTTCGTGTTCGTTCCTTGGAGTTGAGTGCACTTATGCTCGTGTTCTACCGCTAGCCATGCATCAATTTCGCGACGGATAAATTGACCTCGGGTCGTTACCCATTAAACCCATGGCACCTATAATATGAGATCACTACCATCGAATAATGTCACAAACGGGATGAACGGGACGTATTATTTTGATAATTAAATCATTTGGACTAAAAAATTGGGTGAATCAATCCTCAATTTGTAAACGCATCGATGATTTACGGAACGGTGAAAATGCCCTTTTTCATTAAAAATCTAACAATTTCAAAATACCGAGATACGTAACACGAGTGGAATTCATGTCTAATGAATACTCGCGTACCATGACTCGAGCCCGTGCCCGATTTGAGGCGGCTCGAGTCGAGATGCGCGAGTCCTCCTTAGACTCCTTCGTGTGACGTGATCTCCAATTTGCATACAAACACCACAATTTTATTCCAAGGGCATAATTGTCATTCCGTGACTCACCGATACCCTAGGCGCTAGGGAGCCGGAAACGCCTCGATCTATGGACTGAAAGGGGCAACCCATCCGGGTACGAGTCTCATTTGTATAGCCCATTCCGTCCATTTTCGGTGTTCGTATCTTCCTATCATAGATTCGGTGGGGAGCATTTTACTTCAATTACAAAACACGAACAACCGGATTAATCGTACATTCGACTTAATCGAACCCTAGACAATGGATAGGTGGGATAATAGATCCCAATCTAGAGTCAAAACACGAGTTTGGTTAAATCGGTGAAACCGCAGTGACACTTAACTGAATGAGCGTCTTAAAGCGAACACATGCATGTAATCGGCTTAGAACCCCATTCCAATCCGCCACTTATGCTTGCCTAGGATAGATGCATTGCTTGCTAATCAACCCCGGCTAATAACTGATTAAATCACGTACAGTCGGCCTAATACACAATTCGTTTGTATTCACTGACACTTGTCAGTTATTGTCAGTTGCTTTATGTATTGTGTCAGTTATATCAGTTTTCTTCTGTTTTATTCTTGCTTTTGGTGATTTATTGCGGTTCGGGCCCGAACCCATAGGTTACGTGTTGCACGGGGTCCAACGCCCCCAAATCACCGAACACGAGGTCCAACGCCTCTTAATTCATCGAGTGCGCGCAACCCAAGTGCGGAATGGGATCTAGCCTCGAGTCACCATCACACTCCAAATATGGCCTATGTGGAAGGCAATTTGGATTGAATGCGTGAAACGTGTTTAGATATCACCCGGGAGCTCGATCGGTCCAACGGTTACAGTGGGAACTAATCGGTTCTCCTGCAAACCGTTGGCTCGATTGGACCCGACCCCCGGCCTTTTGAGCCCGCGTTGCCTTAATTTGTTTGTCGGTCATTCAAAATACACGGCGAGCCAGAGCGGAATATTGGCCCAATGCAAACCGATCGGGATCCATTTACTTTATTCAGTTATACTCTGTAATAATTCGAGAGCACATTGTGAGGATTTTTATTTGTACATCTATTCATTCAATTGTAAGGATCCTCGATCGGCGAGCGAGAGGCCCGAGTGTCGAATCGGTCAAGTTGGTCTATCGCCACCTAAGGGTGAGTAAGCTTGGGTACTCGCGGTTTCGGTTCACGCAGGGATATGACCATCACGGTTCGATGAACTGTAGCTCTAAGATAGTAAACCGATTCCTCGACGCACAAGCCTACTCATCTTTCGGATTCTTGGCCCAGCTTGATCGATTCACCGAATTTACGGTGTGAAAACGGGCGAGTCGAGCGCAACTCTAAATCACGCGGTAAATAAACAAAATGGCAAGCCTAGCAAACTAGAGTACCGAAAGGGCATGCGGGATATAGGCCCGCACGTAATAGAACTCCCGAATTCGGAATTTCTGGTTCCGTACAACCATTTCCTTAGCATTTAGGTGTACCTCGTACCCCTAGACCCGGGTAACTTGCCAGCCCTCGACCTTCGGGTCGTAAAATGGCAAGTGGCGACTCCAACTCACGTGCGTCCGTCGCGCGTCCCCGGGAAGGTGGACACTCCCAAGCCGCGTTTGCTTAGGCGCGCGCATGCGTGCCCCGACGAGATGAAATTCGAGTGCGCACAGCTTGGCGACTCCACTGGGGACACTTAGAGGGTTCGGGCTCGTTCCCGCTTGCCTTGCTTGCTTGTTTATTTATCGCTTTTCGTATTTTCCGCTTACCTACTTTACGCACCATTATTTCCCGCACATGCATTGCACATCATACTAGTTTCTTAGGTACCTTGTCCGATATCCCATGGGCACCAATATAGGAAGCTAGGTTAGTCAGAGGTTCCGAGTAAGGGAACGGATCGAGTCGGCTATGCCACCGAACCGGCCCCCAAAGATCCTCGCTCGATTTCAAGGAATTCACACCCTTGAGTTGGGAGCCCCCATCTCTAGTTAGCGGTTCTCCCAATAGTGCCGAAAACCATGCATACATAGGGACCGTCATGCTGGACCAATTTTACCTCCATGCCGTCAACCGACCCAAAGTCGAGTCCTTGAGTCGGCCCGTAGTTTTTTTAGGACGGGCATTTTTGTTGTTTTTGTAAGAAAGAGCGATGTATACTGTAAAGAACACAACTATAGTTTATCTTTCCGCACTGCATACATTCTTTCGAAAAAAGACGTAGGACACTACATTGATTTGATTCTAAAAACGTTAAGCCGGCATCTCCTCCATCTAGGTAAGGATGGACCGCCCGACTCCCGGTCTTAGGCTCGAAGCAATCACGCCGCAAAGGCAAGACATCATGCGCATCTGGAGGACTCTCCGGCCGGTGGACCACGCATTCATCCAGGACATCATCGAAGACATGGTCATGCTCACCGAGACTCCGGTAGACTGGATCTTCCTGAGGACCGCCGCCAAACTTTGGGATCCCGAGCACGTGGTATTCAATTTCCAGGGGACGGAGTTAGCCCCTACGATCGAGGAATACACGGCACTCATCCAGAGGCCCACACCCACGACCCAAGGCATATTCAGACCCAACCCGTTCACAACCATCCAGGGTCAGCTCTCCACTCTTCTCCACATACCCGCTCAAGATATCCACGAGGAGCTTCATCAGAGGTGGGATCAAGGCATTAGGATTGCGTGGCTCTCTGATTGGACACTCCTCCGCGCAATGACGCCTACTACGGCTTCCTATCAGCGCGATGCTTGCCATGGATTCCTGCTCTTGGTCTTTGGCACCCTCCTGTTCCCGTACTCACCGAACCTCATTGACGGGGCTATAGCCCAAGTCATCCTCCAAGCGGTAGGAGGCCATAGTTATGTGGAGGCTTTGCTAGCCGAGACCGTTCGGTCTCTTGACTATGTTAGGGAGGTTCGGCGCGGAAGGATGAGAGGATCTCCGCACTTGCTACAGATTTGGCTTCTAGCTCATATCTGCCCGTTCTGCTCGTCACATCCGTTCTCCTACATCGCCGACGAGCGCTCGCTGATCGAACGCTTGGCGCCAGTCATCCCATCTCCTGAGCACAACTTCTCGGAATGGAGGCGCTTTTGGCGCGAGCTGACGCCCTCACGGTTCCTTTGGGTCGCCCGATGGAACCCCGGCGGCCCCATGATCACGGGATGCCTTGGAATTGTGGGAGTTCCCCTCCTCAGCCATTTGGGGAGCACCCTCATATTTCCCGGCCGAGTAATCAGACAACTCGGCGGCCTACAGGACATTCCCGTTGAGGCGGACCGCCTACCTTTCCGCATCCAATGGGCCGACTCCACGTCCACGGCCCCCGATAGATTCCTACAAATTCGGGAGATCCGCCGTCAATGGGATGCTAGCACCATACAGCGCCTGTACTTCCCCGAGCACCCCACCGACGAGGAGCGAGCATTCTCTGCCACCTCAGCATACGTGGCCCGGTTCTACCCGCAAGGATCGACACCACCACAACGGCCTCAGGCCGCCCCAACTCCCCGCGCTACATCCACCCTCGCCCCCGAAGCCGAGAGTTCTATCCAAGCGGCCATGCACGCAGAGCTACAGGCCGTCAGGGAGGAACGTGATAGGCTCCGTTGCGAACTTGTTGACTCCCGCGCAGAGGTCGCGGACTACAAGGAGGTTCAGACACAGCTGACTCGAGCACGCGCCCGGGTCGCACACTTAGACTGGGAGATGGCCCGCTTGGACGCGGAGTTGGATCGAGTGCACAAGAGGGCGCGCAACCTCGCCCATCCTTAGGATTAGTAGGCGCACTCATTTTTTGCCCTCGCTCGGACCCATGCCACTTTCGAGCGGCCACCGAGCGCAAAGGGATGTCGGCTTTACGTTTATGTTCCTTTCTTTTCTCCCGAATGTTCTATTTTGTAAAACCATGGAACTTGGAGCTAATCAATGTAATGACATTAGTGTTTTGAAAGCTCATGCATCTCATATATTTTGTCATTCTACTTAATTCCGCACTTATCACTCGAGTTATCGGTGTCTGTCCTTATGCACCCTTGGAATGCAGGTGATCACAACTGGCGCCACACCGCTACCCGACTCGTCAACGTCTCAGAATGGCGGAAGGAGATCACGTCGATATTTCCGAAGAAGTCAACCCTTCGGTCCCGACCCTCTCTCAACCACCGCAGACACACGCTCTGCCACCTCTTACTCCTGCAGGCGTACTCCCGGCATACCCCGGTGCCCTTCCGACGCATCTCCCGCCCCCGGCACCTTCAGGGGCACCTCTCCCACCGGCCTCACCAACATCCGCCGCCACCAATGACTAAGCCCGCATTGCAGCCCTCGAGGGCACGGTCAACCAAATGGCCACTAATATGGCGGAGCTGCTCGCCTTGCTCAGAGGACCTAACCGGGCCTCCTCGAGTTCTACTCCTCCCCCGGGACTGGGACCAACAGTCGATCCAACCCCGTGGGCTCCACCGACCCAAGCCCCGGAGAACGTTGAGGCTCCCGCACCGCCAACGCTGTATACGTCCACGGTCCACCCCTTCACTAGTCAACTTCCGCCACCGCCGGCCCCTTCGTAGTTCCTCTTCCACCGGCTACCTTCCTACCCGCGGAGCACATCCTGTCTGCACCTCCTCCTGTTTCCATACCGGCTCCGGCTATGATCTACACGGCGCCTCCGCCGACGGTTTTCCCGGCAACCACCGCACCTGCTCCAACTCATCCTCAAGCCACGGAGCTCTCTCCCTTTCCGTCTCTACAGCATCACGCCGGCCTCTCCTACCAAGCACCGCCTCCCATAAACACCACCTTCCACGAATCGGGCACACCGACCAATGCGGCCCAATTTGCCTCACCGACGCACTTTTTCCCCGAGGCCGACGCCGAACAGGAGCGTAGGCTGAAGCGAATGGAGGAAACGATTTGGGCCCTGCAAGCGAACGACGTTCGTCCCGAAGCCCGCTACGGCGATTGTAGCCTATTCCCGGGCATGCGTCTGCCCCCGAAGTTCAAGTTTCCAGAGTTCAAGACCTATGAAGGCACGACAGATCCGCGCCACCACCTCCGTCATTACCGAGGGAAGATGCTGCAGTATTGGGAATACGAGGAATTCGTCATCCACTCCTTCCAGGATAGCCTGTCAGGATCGGCCCTCGATTGGTTCATGTCGTTGAAGGCCGAGGACATCCCAACGTGGGAGGACCTCTCTTGGAAGTTCACCGACCAGTACCGGTATTGCGCAGAAACGCCTCCCACCCTGTTGGAGCTAAGCACCAAAGAGATGGCGAGGGGCCAAAGGTTTGAGGAGTATGCTGCCAAGTGGCGGGCCCAAGCAGCAAAGCACATCCCTCCGATTAGCGAGGCGCAACAGATCTAATTGTTCCACTCCACGCTGAGAGGAGTGTACTATTCACACTTGTTAGCGCACACTTCGTCGTTCTCCGACCTCATCGAGGCCGGGAAAAAGTTGGATTTGGGCATCAAGCTCGGAAGGATGGAGGACCCCACCAGCAAAGGAGATGAGTCGTCGAAGAAGGTCCCCACGACATCATCATCTTCGAGCGGGAGAAGGGGAAAGGAAGTTACGGTGAATACCGTCAACACGGCCCAACAGGCCCCTCAGCAATATTCGATGAACTACGCGGCGGTGCCTCCCACGGCTCCCTCCTATGCCCCGCAGGCACCTCAATATCGGCCCCAAGCCTCTACCCAACCAATCTACTATTCCGCACTACCGCCTCCACCCCTACCTGCGGTGTCGTCGCCCGTTGTCCACCACTATACTCCTGCTCCATCTCCAGCTCCTCAATACCAACCTCCGGGTCCTAGGACTTCTCAGCCGACACAGCAGGCCCTCCCCCCGCAAGCTCAACAAGGCGGCACAGCACAACCGCGACCCCACCGACAATACCCGGCCCTGCCGGTTCCGCTCTCCCACATCTACCGGCAAATTCGCGATAAGATCGGAACAATAGCGCCCGGCCCAAGCTTCGATCCAACCATCCAAGATCAAAGCAAGCAGTGCGAATACCACCGGGGGGCACCAGGACACACCCTGGACACTTGTTGGAGATTGAGGGAGAGGATCCAAGAGATGATCGATGCGAAGGGGCTCGTATTCAATGCTGTAAAACCCCCGAACGTACAGGCTAATCCTCTCCCCGACCATGGACCGGCTCCGGGGCCCTCCATCAACATGATCACCATATGCACATCAGGGGAGGACGAAGGCGAGCAAGGTTGTTCCTCCCCCTTCGTGATCGAGTACATACCCGTAGAAGCCGCAGTTGGGTTCGCCGGGATTGACGCACCGCCTACCCCGCTCGTCATAGATATTCCCGCCGGAGAACCATACTCGGACGACAAGGTCCCCTGGACCTATGAAGGGGGTGTCGGGAGTCTCGAGCAACAATTCGGCGTCATGGGCATAACCCGCTCGGGACGGCTATACGAGAACCCGGCGACCACCGACAAAGGGAAGGCGCTCGCTACTGAAGAGGAGATGAGGTCTAGGACCCTACTTACTCCGTCCAAGAAGGTGACAGAAGAGGAAGCCGAAGCCTTCATGAAAGTCATCAAAGCGAGTGAGTATAAGGTGGTAGAGCAGATGGCCAAATCTCCGGCCCACATCTCGTTGCTCGCCCTCCTACTCAACTCGGAACCTCACAGGGAGGCCCTCATGCGGGTCCTGACGGCTGCGCAAGTCCCCAAAGGGACGCCCCCGGACCGAATAGAGGAAACCATCAACTCTATTTTCTCCAACACCATCTCGTTTTCGGACGATGAGCTCCCCTCTGAAGGATGCGCGCATTTCCGGGCACTGCACATCGTTTGCAAGTGCAACAACCATATCGTGGGCCGGGTCATGATCGACAACGGTTCCGCGCTCAACGTATGCCCGGTGACCACTTTGAAGTAGATGAATGTGGATCTCAACCGCATCCGCCCTAGCAAAACAGCGGTCCGAGCCTTTGATGGTTCGAGGAGAGAGGTGAACGGGGAGATCGACCTCCTCATAGATATCGGCCCATGCTCCTTCAGCGTCACATTCCAAGTGTTGGATATCCCGAACGCTTTCAGTCTACTCCTTGGAAGGCCTTGGATTCACTCGGCCGGCGCCATTCCATCCTCGCTACATCAGAAGGTGAAATTCATCGTCGAGGAAAAGATCATCACGGTCAAGGGGGAGGAGGATTACGCCATCTACAAGGAGACGGCGGTTCCCTACATCAGCGTCGGGGACGATGAAAACTTACCCTTCCACTCCTTTGGGACCATCTCCGTTATTCGGGATTACGGAGGGGTCGGGCCGTCCCGCACCGACCGCATGATAGGGAAGGTCCTTTTGCGCCACAATTACATTCCCGGCACCGGCCTTGGGGCGCGAGGACAAGGAATCAAGCGCCCCATTGAAGTTGAAGTGTACAAGCACAGGAGGGGACTTGGCTTTCGCCCCTCCTGCCATGAAATCGTTGAGGCCCGTCGGGGCAACCATCTCCACCGCCTCGCCACGCACTATGGTAGGCTCAACAGGGGCATCCCAGTCCCTCCGCTATCACACTTTTTACCGGGACCTCCACTCATCATCGGGAGCACCTCTGACGGCCCATCCTCGGACATCGACGACACGACCGACGCCTTGCCAACCGTGTACGCCGTCACCGAGGAGATTCCTTCAGGGGTTCACATCCGCCCGGCGCAGGAAGACAAGGAGCTTAATAACTGGACCTCAGTCCTGCGCTATTCGGCTGTGATCGCCGATGTGTAAGACTTATCTATGTATGAGATGTGTCCCGCGTGTCGGCGTAGCCGTAGGCCACACGACGGAAGGGGAAACTCTGTTATGGCTTCATGATCCACACTATTAATGAATTCCCTATATGCATTTTTTGAATCCTTGTCTATTCCACTCTCCCTTCCTTGCTCTTTTATTCATGTCATTCTAAATTTTTCTTTCTAAAACGATTCCTTCAAATTCTCCAGGCTCCACTCGAATCCAAATCTCCGACGCGTTGATTCGAACCCATCCGAAGAATGTCTCGAAGAGCTTGGACCCATATACTTCGGGGAAGGGCTGGACGAAGACAGTCTAGTGCCCGAGATAGAAGAGAGTTTGCGCCGCCTCGAGGATCGCCAGCTCACCTCGCTCGAGCCAACAGAAGAGATCAACGTGGGCACTAAAGAGGAACCCCGCGTCCTTAAGATCGGTACGAGCCTCGACCCAACACAACGGGTCCGAATGATCGACTTCCTGACAAGGTATCAAGAAGTCTTCGCCTGGTCCTACGCCGACGTGCCGGGGCTAGACCCGTCGATAGTAAAGCACTTCCTTCCTCTAGACACGGAAAAATTCCCGCCCAAGCGGCAACAATTGCGACGACAACGGGCAGGCCTCCTTCTCCGCATCAAGGAAGAGGTTGTCAAGCAGATCAACGCAGGCTTTCTCGAGGTCTGCAACTATTCCGAATGGGTGGCAAATATTGTGCCGGTGGAGAAGAAAGATGGAAGGGTTCGAGTCTGCGTCGACTATCGAGACCTCAATAAGGCCAGCCCCAAGGACAATTTTCCCTTGCCCCACATCGACATACTAGTCGATAACACGGCGCGCCACGCCCAGTTTTCTTTCATGGACGGCTTCTCCGGATATAACCAAATCCAGATGGCCGAGGAAGACAAGATCAAGACGACGTTCACTACCATGTGGGGAACCTTTTGTTACCGCGTCATGCCTTTCGGCCTCAAGAATGCCGGAGCAACTTATCAGAGGGCCATGGTCACGTTATTCCACGACATGATGCACAAGGAAGTCGAGGTCTACGTCGACGACATGATTGCCAAGTCCAAAGAAGGAGAGGACCACCTCGTTAATCTGAAGCGTCTCTTCGATCGTTTAAAGGAGTACAAGCTTCGGCTTAATCCGGCAAAATGCGTGCTCGGCGCTCGATTGGGAAAGCTACTAGGATTCGTGGTCAGCGAGCGTAGCATAGAAGTAGATCCCGATAAAGTTAAGGCGATCAAGGAGCTTCCTCCGCCGTCTTCGGTCCGCGAAGTACGAGGCTTCCTAGGGCGATTGAATTACATTGCACGATTCATTGCCAACTTGACAGACAAATGCCAACCACTCTTTCGCTTGCTCCGCAAGAATGCGGCGATCGAATGGGACGAAGAATGTCAGAAGGCTTTTGACACCATCAAGGCGTATTTGGTCCAGCCACCGGTATTGGTCCCGCCTACACCGGGTTGTCCCCTCGTACTTTACCTAACGGTACGCCGCCAATCATTAGGATGCATGCTGGGACAGGAGAAGGAGTCCACGCACACGGAGCGCGCGATCTATTATCTGAGCAAAAAGTTCACCGATGGAGAGTCCAATTATCCGAAAATCGAGAAGATGTGCTGCGCATTGGTGTGGGTCATGCAAAGGCTCCGACAATACACGCTCTATCACACGGTCCGCTTGCTGTCGAAGGCAGACCCCTTGAAGTACTTACTCGACAGTCCCTCCTCCACGCGGAACCTCGCCAAATGGCGTTGTCAATTGACGGAATACGATATCGAGTACGTGTCTCGCACTTCGGTCAAGGGGCAAGCGATTGCGGATCATTTGGCAGAATTCCCAATTGAAGACCACACACCGATTAATCCCGACTTCCCGGATGAGGGGATCCTCCGAGTAGACGACGAGGGAGAGGAGCCGGGATGGAAGATGTATTTCGACGGTGCTGTCACTCCATGGGATCAGGCATCGGCGATCTATATCCCCGGACGGACGGGCGCTATTACCCGGTAGCGGCAAAGATCGACTTTCCGTGCACCAATAATGTGGCTGAGTACGAGGCATGTATTCTCGGCCTACAAGCGGCGATTGATTTCAAGGTAAAAGAGCTCGAAGTATTCGGTGACTCCATGCTCACTATCTTCCAGACATTGGGGCAGTGGAAGACAAAGGACGCAAAGCTGGTGCCGTACCACGAGTACCTCGAGAAGTTAACCGAGAACTTCGAGGACATCTCGTTCACCTATACTCCGCGCATGACAAATCAATTCGCGGACGCACTTGCGACGCTCGCCTCCATGGTGAGCATCACGAGGGAGAACCTTATCGAGCCCCTCGAGATTGAGATAGCCGAAGGACCGGCACACTACAACTCAATCGAAGCTTCCGAGGCAAAGCCATGGTACGAAGACATCAAGAACCTTCTACAAACCGGCCAATACCCCTCATTCGCCGACTGCCGCGATCGGAAGACTCTCAGACGCATCGCGATACACTATTTTTTGAGCGGCGAGATACTCTACCGCCGCTCCTTCGACTCCACACTCCTCCGGTGCATCGACGAACATGAATCGCGACGTCTCATGGAGGAAGTGCATGGGGGAAACTGTGGACCTCATATGAACGATCTCATGCTTGCTAAGAAGATCATGCGCCTGGGCTATTATTGGTCCACCATGGAGACTGATTGTGTGAAGCATGTTAGACATTGCCACCGATGTCAGGTTTACGCCGATCAAATCAAAACGCCGCCCAACGAATTGCGCCCCATGACGGCACCATGGCCTTTTTCGATGTGGGGGATGGATGTGATTGGCCCAATCAACCCCAAAGCATCTAACGGACATATGTTCATTTTGGTGGCGATCGACTACTTCACCAAGTGGATCGAAGCCGTCACTCTCGCGTCAGTCACCGCAAAAGCCGTGGCTCGTTTTCTCAGGCGCGATGTCATCGCCCGGTACGAGGTCCCTGCGACAATCATCACAGATAACGCCAAGAACCTGAACAACAAGGTCATCGATGAGCTCTGTGCACAATTCAAAATCCGATATCGCAACTCCACCCCGTACCGTCCCCAAATGAACGGTGCGGTGGAAGCGGCGAATAAAAACATCAAAAAGATCATCGAAAAAATGACGATGAACTACAAGGATTGGCACGAGATGCTCCCCTATGCACTTTTGGCGTACCGTACATCCATACGGACCTCAACCGGGGCAACCCCGTACTCGCTAGTCTATGGCATGGAGGCCGTCCTCCCGATCGAAGTAGAAATCCCTTCCATGAGGATTCTTGCTGAGGCCGAACTCGAAGAAGCAGAATGGGCAAAACAGCGGTACGAACAGTTGAATTTCATTGATGAGAAGAGGCTGAAAGCGCTATGCCACCGACAATGCTATCAACAAAGAATGGCTCGGGCCTTCAACGCAAGAGTCCGTCACCGCGATTTCAACCCCGGCGACCTTGTTTTGAGGAAAGTCCTTCACGTCACGCCGGACTCTCGAGGGAAGTTCTCGTACAAATACGACGGCCCTTTCGTTGTCAAAGAGGTTTTCTCCGGAGGAGCGGTCGTCTTGAGCGACATGGACGGCACTGAAAATGCCCTTCCCGTCAATGCTGACGCCATTAAGAAGTATTATCCGTGAGCACTTGTATATTCTTTATTCTCCGGGCTCCGTGCCCCTTTCATCGTAAGACATTTCCATTTGCGTGGACGAGCTTCAATTCCCACGATCTATCCGGTACTAAGCTTTCTTGAGAGAAAAAAATAAATTTTCCCGCTAGGTCAAAAACCTCTTTGAGGCGGCCTAGGCAAAAGCTAGGGAACGAGTGGCACGACTTAAAATCCCGCAAAGGGGGGGGTCGCGGCAAAAGGAGAGCACAAGTCACTTCCTCGCTAGGTCGAAAACCTCTTTGAGGCGGCCTAGGCAAAAGTTAGAGGACCCGAGGGGTGCGATCCCACCCAAACGTGGGGAATCGTAGCAAAAGGTGAGCATTCACGTGAGAAAAAATCAAATAAAATACCCCGCTAGGCTGTTGCACATCCCGCGGCCTAGGCAAAAGTTAGGGGAAAAATGTCGGCTCGACCACGAAAGAAAAGCGACACTCTCCCTGTGAAGCTACACCGAGTAGTGGTTCGGCACTCTCCGACGCAAGCAAACTCTCTTCGACTCTCCAAGCTCGAGACTCGCTTCGAAATGGGGTCGAATCAACGTATCATTGACTTGGAGGATCCCATAAGATCCCTCCTCTTACCTTTACGCACATATTCCACGGGCTACCCGTTTCTAAAAGAGCCATTCTTCGATAGGGACACGGCCACCCTACAACGGTCACCGATACCAAATCCCCGACACATCTTTGCATAGATTCCTCTTACGTATATCTGTCTCGCCGATTAAGTGCAACTGACACCCTTTGTAGGTTCCTCTGTCTCCATGCACAGGTGTGATCGGGAATCCCAAGGGGCATCTCCTTCTTGACGAACACACGATTGACTCACGCGACGGATCACGGCTTCAAACCGAACGGGAGACATCATAGAGAATCCTCTTGACTTTAGCTTGAGGGAACGACAAATGACAAGCCTGACTCGGGGCAGGACAATTTGCCTCTGCCAACACCTCCGGCACACCACCTAATGCGGATCTCCACCTCTACTCCCCTTGCACATCGTCCACTTTACTGCTTTCCACGGGCTTCGGCCTAGTAACTTTACTGCTTTCCACGGGCTTCGGCCTAGTAACTTTATTGCTTTCCGGACTTCGCGTCCACTTTTCTGCTTTCCAAGGGCTTCGGCCTAGTAACTTTATTGCTTTCCGGACTTCGCGTCCACGGACTTCGCGTCCACTTTACTGCTTTCCACGGGCTTCGACCTAGTAACTTTACTGCTTTCCGGACTTCGCGTTCGCTTTATCGCTTTCTGGACTTCGCGTCCACTTTACATGCTTTCCGCGGGTTTCGGCCCATCACCTACCACTTCACATCCCCAAATCCCACTCACGCTACTATCTCATGACAGGGGGGGGGGGAGCTGCCACAGAGAATGACAACAGAAGCGGTCGCCGGGACCAAAAAGGATGCCTCTCATGATCTTTGGCTATATCCTCTAAACGAGCATGCAACCAAAGAGGGGCAAGCTGTCAACACCCCGTTTTGGCCCACCGGCTTCCCACACGGGGATTCCCGACCGAAGCCCGGGACACTATTCATCACCCGGCAACCAGAGGCAAATAGGCGGGCACGGGGTCATGAACAATGGGAGAAGAGCACGATCCACTGAGAAAGGCGGAAGAGAGCAGTCAGAAGAACAGACGAACGAGGAATCCCGAAAACGACGGAGCTGGCACTGTGGCACTATTCATCACCGAGCACCGAAGCACCGAAACGTGCCCAATATGGGGCTTCAAAAATCCCCCTCAGTGCCAAAGTGACCAACGAGACGTCCGGGCGCATTTCCGGGGCATCCTGCTTAAGCCGGGACACCCCGATCCCCCACGGACGCCTTTTCTGACAGAGCTCCCGGGGTTCGCTCCACTGACAAGCAAACGGCCCCTCAAAACGGGCCTACAGGCACCCAGGGACCACCAGGGCCGGGGAACAAGCTTCAGACAACCTTCTGGAACTCGGCTCGGTCTCCCGAAGTACATTTCAGTGGTCGCGAACGCCTCCCGGCGAGCCTTCGGGTATTTCCACGGAAAGCAGAGACCACAACGATCTCTGAGTACCTCACAATAATCCCCAAGCACCTCAAGGCATTCAGGGCACACTGAGAGAATCCCGGTCAAAGTCCCTAGGTCCTCCCAGGCCAACGGTCCCCGACCGAGGACGATGGGCCAACGATCCCCCACGGGGCAAAAGGATTGCCAAAACGAATGCAGGCATGCACAAAGAACAATCGGGGATCGAGGGACGCTAAACCTCACTCCGAACGTCCGAACAGGGCAAAACCGACTCCCGAGGCGCCGAGTCGCCTGAACGTCCGTCCACACGACGCATGGCGATATTAGGCTCATTCAAATCCTCGTCATTCAAGCATTCCAAATCCATAAATTAATTGGACATCGGAGATCGGACGCGCGCTCAATCAAGTCTCAAGTATTTTTCGGCTTTTCTCTCAACCGAATGGGACCCACAGCTCAGCCAAGCCAAGCCATCAAGCCGCGGCTCAACCCCAAGCCACGGCTCAACCCTCGGCTCCGATTGGACAGCCCCAAGCCGCGGCTTCCCCCTCCATGGCCGGCGGCTCCACCTCCCAAGACACTCCCTCCACCACACAATTCAAATTTCCCTCACTTCTTCTTACACATCCATCACACCCATCACTCTCCTTTGCCTTTCCCCACACTCAACATGACATCTACCCCTCCCTAATCCCCTTGGGATTTTCGGCAGCCCCCTAAGCATGCCCTAACCCCACTTAACTTTTCTCAATTGCATCATTAAGCTTCCCTTTATAAGCCCTTTCACCATTAAGCCTAATCACTTCTCCATTCTCCTTCTCTCTCAAGCCAATCTCTCTCCAAAAACCTCTCAAGCTCCAGCCCTCTCCCTCACTTTCGTTCAGCCCGTACCAAGGCCGAAACCGGCTAAAATCGCCGGAAAACCACCCGGTATTCCGGTAACCACCCGACCCGACTTAAGCCAAAAATCATCAAACTTCCTAGCCTACATATTTCCCACCCCCTAAGTCCATTTCCGGGCTTAGATTTTCGATTTGAGGCCTCCAACACCCCGTTCCAGCCGTGAGAACTTTCGGATCCCGAGACTTCCCTAGCCGCGCACATCGAGCAAGCCACGTGCCATTTCTTCCCACGACTTCGGCGAGTCGTGCCATCAAGTTCAAAGGGTTCCTCACAACCCTCACTCTCCCCCGTGAAGAGGTGGTCACGGTCCGAGGGCCGATCAACCGTGCACAACCGCCATTCACCCGTTTCTCTCTAACCGGGTTTTCCGCACTTTTACCGAGTTTTCTCTCACATTTTCGGGTTTGTTCAGGCCTTGGCACGCTCGGGTCTGCCCATGGTCGTGTAGATCCGCTTCTTAGGAGTCCAACGAACCCGACCTCGCACCGTGCCGTGCCCGGAGCTCGCGTGCCGACCCATTCTTCCACGGACTGCCGCGGCTGCCCACATTCGGGTCACCCACCCGTAGCCCTCTATCCGAGTCTTGTGACTCCCACGGCCACTTCCCCGACTCTTTTCCTCGTACATCGGGGCTAGGTAATGCTCCTTTATGACTTAGACGAGTTAGAATCTTAGCTCTTTACTTGTACGAAGTGTTTATGCGTTTTAAAGGTATGGAATGCTTGAAAGTTTATGTTTTTCCTTCGGATCCATGTTTCCCATGCATTTTCATGCACGCACGTCCATCATGTCTCGTTCATACATCCCTATGATGTTTGTGTCGTGAGGAGAAAGGGCTAGAATCGCTGTAGAGGAGACACTCAAGCCACGGTTAAACCATGGGAGCCCACGGCATATGCCCAAAGGAGGGGACCCGTGGGCTCTCTTGGTCCCTCCGAGGCTTGATCGGCCTCCTCTTCCCCGAAATTTGTCGGTTCCCGGGTTATTATCATTGTTCGTTGCATGAGATTTATTAGCATGGCGGGAATGAGCTTAGATCGGGATCGGAGAACCTCCCTTGACCCGTGTGAACCATGAGGACTCCTGGCCACCCTTTAAAAAAAGTGGCCAAGAGTCCCCTTGGACCACACGGGTCCAAGGTGGTTTCTCCCTTTCCGAAATAAGCCGGTTCCCATGTTTTTTATGCTTTCCTAGTGTATGAGCCGACGCCGTCTTTGTCGTTCCCGTTTAAATATCCCGTTCGTGTGTGTTTGTGTGATTTCATGTGTCCATGATCGTGATAGTCTTGAGATGATTAGAACATGTATCATTAACGTGTTTAATACGTCATGCATACAAGGAATGGCCCGAACCAAGGTGGTAGACCACCCGTGACCCAAGGCGGGTTAAGGGAACCTCTCGGCTTAGTCCCTCGGAAGATGGCCGAGTGTCCCTTGACCCCTCCCGGATCTAGGGTGGCCTTCTTCGTCGTTTCGTGTTCGTTCCTTGGAGTTGAGTGCACTTATGCTCGTGTTCTACCGCTAGCCATGCATCAATTTCGCGACGGATAAATTGACCTCGGGTCGTTACCCATTAAACCCATGGCACCTATAATATGAGATCACTACCATCGAATAATGTCACAAACGGGATGAACGGGACGTATTATTTGGATAATTAAATCATTTGGACTAAACAATTGGGTGAATCAATCCTCAATTTGTAAACGCATCGATGATTTACGGAACGGTGAAAATGCCTTTTTTCATTAAAAATCTCACAATTTCAAAATACCGAGATACGTAACACGAGTGGAATTGATGTCTAATGAATACTCGCGTACCATGACTCGAGTCCGGGCCCGATTTGAGGCGGCTCGAGTCGAGATGCGCGAGTCCTCCTTAGACTCCTTCGTGTGACGTGATCTCCAATTTGCATACAAACACCACAATTTTATTCCAAGGGCATAATTGTCATTCCGTGACTCACCGATACCCTAGGCGCTAGGGAGCCGGAAACGCCTCGATCTATGGACTGAAAGGGGCAACCTATCCGGGTACGAGTCTCATTCGTATAGCCCATTCCGTCCATTTTCGGTGTTCGTATCTTCCTATCATAGATTCGGTGGGGAGCATTTTACTTCAATTACAAAACACGAACAACCGGATTAATCGTACATTCGACTTAATCGAACCCTAGACAATGGATAGGTGGGATAATAGATCCCAATCTAGAGTCAAAACACGAGTTTGGTTAAATCGGTGAAATCGCAGTGACACTTAACTGAATGAGCGTCTTAAAGCGAACACATGCATGTAATCGACTTAGAACCCCATTCCAATCCGCCACTTATGCTTGCCTAGGATAGATGCATTGCTTGCTAATCAACCCCGACTAATAACTGATTAAATCACGTACAGTCGGCCTAATACACAATTCGTTTGTATTCACTGACACTTGTCAGTTATTGTCAGTTGCTTTCTGTATTGTGTCAGTTATATCAGTTTTCTTCTGTTTTATTCTTGCTTTTGGTGATTTATTGCGGTTCGGGCCCGAACCCATAGGTTACGTGTTGCACGGGGTCCAACGCCCCCAAATCACCGAACACGAGGTCCAACGCCTCTTAATTCATCGAGTGTGCGCAACCCGAGTGCGGAATGGGATCTAGCCTCGAGTCACCATCACACTCCAAATGTGGCCTATGTGGAAGGCAATTTGGATTGAATGCGTGAAACGTGTTTAGATATCACCCGGGAGCTCGATCGGTCCAACGGTTACAGTGGGAACTAATCGGTTCTCCTGCATACCGTTGGCTCGATTGGACCCGACCCCCGGCCTTTTGAGCCCGCGTTGCCTTAATTTGTTTGTCGGTCATTCAAAATATACGGCGAGCCGGAGCGGAATATTGGCCCAATGCAAACCGATCGGGATCCATTTACTTTATTCAGTTATACTCTGTAATAATTCGAGTGCACATTGTGAGGATTTTTATTTGTACATCTATTCATTCAATTGTAAGGATCCCCGATCGGCGAGCGAGAGGCCCGAGTGTCGATTCGGTCAAGTTGGTCTATCGCCACCTAAGGGTGAGTAAGCTTGGGTACTCGCGGTTTCGATTCACGCAGGGAATTGACCATCACGGTTCGATGAACTGTAGCTCTAAGATAGTAAACCGATTCCTCGACGCACAAGCCTACTCATCTTTCGAATTCTTGGCCCAACTTGATCGATTCACCGAATTTACGGTGTCAAAACGGGCGAGCGCAACTCTAAATCACGCGGTAAATAAACAAAATGGCAAGCCTAGCAAGCTAGAGTACCGAAAGGGCGTGCGGGATATAGGCCCGCACGTAATAGAACCCCCGAATTCGGAATTTCCGGTTCTGTACGACCATTGCCTTAGCATTTAGGTGTACGTCGTACCCCTAGACCCGGGTAACTTGCCGGCCCTCGACCTTCGAGTCGTAAAATGGCAAGTGGCGACTCCTTCTCACGTGCGTCCGTCGCGCGTCCCCGGGAAGGTGGACACTCCCAAGCCGCGTTTGCTTAGGCGCGCGCATGCGTGCCCCGACGAGATGAAATTCGGGTGCGCACACCGGGTTTGCTAACCCGTCCGAGCTTACTTTCCTACACCGCAAGTTCGCCGAGCCACCACGCTCATGCCTTTTGCAACCTTGCCGGGTTTGCGAACCCGTGTTAGCTTACTTTTCTGCACCGCAAGTTCGTCGAGCTATCTGGCTCGTGCCTCTAGCAACCTTCCCGGGTCAGCTATCCCGTGAGAGATTACTTTCCAGCACCACAATTTCGCCGCGCCACCTCGCTTGTGCCTCTTGCAACCTTGTCGGGTCTGCTAACCCGTGCGAGCTTACTTTCCTGCGCCGCAAGTTCGCCGAGCCACCTCCCTCGTGCCTCTTGCAATCTTGCCGGGTTTGCGAATCTGTGCGAGTTTACTTTCTTGCACCGCAAGTTCTTCGAACTACATCGTTCGTGCCTCTTGCAAACTCGCCGGGTCTGCTAACCCGTGGGAGTTTACTTTCCTGCATAGCAAGTTCTCCGAACCACCTCGCTCGTGCCCCCTGCAACCTTGCTGGGTCTGCTAACCCGTGCGAGTTTACTTTCTTGAACCGCAAGTTCGCCGAGCCATCTCGCTCATGCTTTTGCAACCTTGCCGGGTTTGCGAACCCGTGTTAGCTTACTTTTCTGCATCGCATGTTTGCCGAGCTACCTCGCTCGTGCCTCTAGCAACCTTGCCGGGTCAGCTATCCCGTGAGAGATTACTTTCCTGCACCACAAGTTCGCCGAGCCACCTTGCTCGTGCCTCTTACAACCTTGGCGGGTCTCCTAACCCGTGCGAGCTTACTTTCCTGCGCCGCAAGTTCTTCGAGCCACCTCCCTCGTGCCTCTTGCAATCTTGCCGGGTCTGCTAATCCGTGCGAGTTCACTTTCTTGCACCGCAAGTTCTTCGAACTACCTCGTTCGTGCCTCTTGCAACCTTGCCAGGTTTGCTAACCCGTGAGACATTACTTTCCGCACCGCAAGTTCGCCGAGCCACCTCGCTCGTGCCACTTCCTACCTTGCCGGGTCTACTAACCCGTACGTGCTTACTTTCCTGCACCGCAAGTTCATAGAGCCACCTCGCTAGTGCCTGTTGCAACCTTGCCGGGTCCGCTAACCAGTGCGAGCTTACTTTCCTACACCGCAAGTTCGCCGAGCCACCACGCTCATGCCTCTTGCAGCCTTGCCGGGTTTGCTAACCCGAGAGAGATTACTTTCCTGCATCGCAAGTTCGCCGAGCCACCTCGCTCGTGCCTCTTCCTACCTTGCCGGGTCTACTAACCCGTACGAGCTTACTTTCCTGCATCGCAAGTTCGCCGAGCCACCTTGCTCGTACTTTTTGCAACCTTGCCGGGTCTGCTAACCCGTGCGAGCTTACTTTCCTACACCGCAAGTTCGCCGAGCCACCACGCTAATGCCTTTTGCAACCTTGCCGGGTTTGCGAACCCGTGTTAGCTTACTTTACTGCACCGCAAGTTCGCCGAGCTACCTGGCTCGTGCCTCTAGCAACCTTGCCGGGTCAGCTATCCCGTGAGAGATTACTTTCCAGCACCACAAGTTCGCCGAGCAACCTCGCTCGTGCCTCTTGCAACCTTGGCGGGTCTGCTAACCCGTGCGAGCTTACTTTCCTGCGCCGCAAGTTCTTCGAGCCACCTCCCTCGTGCCTCTTGCAATCTTGCCGGGTCTGCTAATCCGTGGGAGTTTACTTTCTTGCACCGCAAGTTCTTCGAACTACTTCGTTCATGCCTCTTGCAAACTTGCCGGGTCTGCTAACCCGTGCGAGTTTACTTTCCTGCACAGCAAGTTCTCCGAACCACCTCGCTCGTGCCCCCGGCAACCTTGCCGGGTCTGCTAACCCGTGCGAGTTTATTTTCTTGAACCACAAGTTCGCCGAGCCACCTCGCTCATGCCCCTTGCAACCTTGCCGGGTCTGCTAACCCGTGCGAGCTTACTTTCCTGCACCGCAAGTTGGCCGAGCCACCTCGCTCATGCCTTTTGCAACCTTGCCGGGTTTGCGAACCCATGTTAGCTTACTTTTCTGCACCGCATGTTCGCCGAGCTACCTGGCTCGTGTCTCTAGCAACCTTGCCGGGTCAGCTATCCCGTGAGAGATTACTTTCCTGCACCACAAGTTCTCCGAGCCACCTCGCTCGTGCCTCTTGCAACCTTGGCGGGTCTCCTAACCCGTGCAAGCTTACTTTCCTGCGCCGCAAGTTCTTCGAGCCACCTCCCTCGTGCCTCTTGCAATCTTGCCCGGTCTGCTAATCCGTGCGAGTTTACTTTCTTGCACCGCAAGTTCTTCGAACTACCTCGTTCGTGCCTCTTGCAAACTTGCCGGGTCTGCTAATCCGTGCGAGTTTACTTTCCTGCACCGCAAGTTCTCCGAACCACCTCGCTCGTGCCCCCTGCAACCTCTCTGGGTCTGCTAACCCGTGCGAGTTTATTTTATTGAACCGCAAGTTCGCCGAGCCACCTCGCTCGTGCCCCTTGCAACCTAGCCGGGTCTGCTAACCCGTGCGAGCTTATTTTCCTGCACCGCAAGTTCATTGACCCACCACGCTCGTGCCCCTTGCAACCTTGCCGAGTCTGCTAATCTGTGCGATTTTACTTTCCTGCCTCGCAAGTTCGCCGACCGACCTCGCCCGTGCTTCTTGCAACCTTGCCAGGTCTGCTAACCCGAGCGAGTTTTATTTCTTGCACCACAAGTTCGCCGAGCCACCTCGCTCGTGCCTCCTGCAACCTTGCGGGGTCGGCTAACCCGTTCGAGTTTACTTTCTTGCATCGCAAGTGTCAGCACCCCATTTTGGCTCACCATTCTAAACAACGATATCAGCAATGATCCAAGCCACAACTTGAGCAGAATGCATAAAACGGCTCGGCAGAGCAAGAAATCACTATTTATCCTCAAGTCGGCAAAATTCGGCAAATGACCCATGGATGTGACAGAAGGACTCCAGGGGTCACCAAAAGGCGACAGACCGACCAGGGAGCTCAACAATGTCCAAAACCGGCATTTTCAATATATCACACGGACGGTTCTATTTTCCGATAGTTCGCTCGATCATCGGAAGATAGCCAATATTGGACTCCAAAAATCCACTCCAATGCCAAACAGATGAAAAGTTTCCCCAAAGGCGATTTGCAAATCATCTGCTCTATACAGAACAACTTTCTGTATACAGACAACTTTTCAGTGGGAGTCCAAAAATGACGGTTTCCTGGAGGAAAGTTAATTCCAAATATCAGACGCGGCCATGCACCACCAGCACACAGAGCATGAACAATGCTTCAGATGACTCTCGGAAGTCACACAGACGCTTCAAATGACTTCCGAGCGGCAAAACAAGCATACCCTTCTTCAGAAGAGCATAGCCGGAGAATGGTCTGATGGAATTACGGCAAATGAAGTTCATACCGCATTGCCCTAAAAACTCTAGCGGACATTCGTAATTGGGCAAAACAGACAGCAAAAAGCTTATCAGTTTCCCGAGTAACCTCCGAGGAGCGGAAATGCCAATTTTCAGTGGAAATGCATATCCGGAGGTTCTTTTCACGGAAACTTGATGTCGAGTGTCTACCCTACATCATGTTAGCCTTATCAAGGCTCAACGTGGAATCGTCGGAATAAACCACACGACTCATCTAGACCTCCCGAGCAATACTTTAGAGGTCTCAGATACACTTTTCAAGTCATTGGAGGTCTGACCTTGACAAACAGAGATTACAGTAATCTCCGGAGTACCCAAGTAACTCAGAAGTCATCCTGAGAAATCCAGTTTCGGCCTCCTAGGACGTCTCCGGCCCCACGTTAGCATTATCGGCTCAAGGGATGATTGTTCACGTTGTCTGACAACTTATGTCAAAATGACCAACGTGAGATGCAGATACGAGATATGCTGTCAGAAGCGGACAACTTTGCCCTGGTCACTTGCAATGAGCAAAACCGGCTTCCGAGCCTCACGCACATCCGGGACATTTCTCTATGAAACATGTCAATCTCGGGCTCATTAACTCCGTTTTCACGCTTTTTGTTAAAAATGAGTGTTATTTATCACGGTTGATGTTTGAGCATGCGAAAAATAATTAAACCACGACTAGGAAATCATTTGTGACTCAGATAGAGCCATGAGAACTTTCGGCCACATTTTATAAGATGAAGCCGAGGGCCTCTTGGCCTTCCTTGGGTCAAGAATGATTTCCTTATCTCAAGTTTAATTCGTTTATCGGATGGTGTGAATTTTTTAACTTCAATGTCTTTACGATTCCTATGTTAAAGTATCGTTTAAAGACTCTTTTAAAATAAACGTGCATGGATTCATGTATCGAGGACTCATTTGGATCCATTCGGTTATAAGGATATTGTCGGTTATTCAACTGAATTATCCTTGATAGTTATGGATTCATTTTGGTCGTCGAATCACGAATCGTTTTCCTAATTAATGCATTCGGCTATAACCCTTAATCATTAATTCCACAAATGGGTTAATCGGGACGCCCACATGATTAAACCCACTTCACACTGATAAAGTTTTACACGAATTGGCCATTAACTGATAACTCGCGTCGACGAGTCGTCAAATGACGTTGGTGCCCTTTTCAAACTTATCAATTTCAAAACCCGAAACGCGCGGTCCGATGTAGCATTGACGTCTGAAAAGGGCTTCTGTGTCTCAACTTGAGTTTTTACCTGATTCCAGGTAGCTCAGGTCACGATACAAAAGATCTTTCCAGATCACTTCTGAGCAGATCGACCGGTTCCTTGGCTTTTTTTCGGGGTTCTTGCACAACCCTGGACGATCCAGGGATTTGGTTGACACCGGCTACAGGCCGAGGTGACCCACACTGCAACGTTTCCCCTTCTCTGAAAACAATTTTCAAATAAAGGGCAAAATCGTCTTTTCACAATTCAGCGACATCCCCAGGGTTAGCATGACAGAAACACTACAGTGCGGGATAAGAATGGGCTACCTGTTCAGGTGCAGGTTCATCTGCATAACCTTTTCTTATCTAACTGATGAGTTTCTGTCATCCTAACATAGACTCGGGTAACTAGAACGGTTATCTCTGTCAGAAAACATGCAAATTGCTGATTAACCATTCACTCGACCTAACCAAACACTAGATAAGGGTTAGGAGGAATTCTAGATTCCAAATCTAGAGTCAAAACACGAGTTTGGTTAATTCAGTGGTAATTCAGTGTCACGATACAGAACAACTGTAAAAGCAATCCACACACCTGAGATTTGACTCTCTTTGTCAAGTTCTCAAAACAAAGCCGAATGCTAAAACATTGGCACATGTTTGATTGTTTAGCATATGGCATTTGTTTGCAAAAACACCCCTGGGTTAATAAATCTGTTAATTCACGTAAACGCGACAATAACAAACACTTTGTCTGTTATTAACATGTTGCGTGTTATCTTTCCGCACCTGTTTGCCATGCGGGTCGAGCCTGATCCCTAGGCCGAATAATATTAGGGTTCAACGCCCTAATCATCGATCACAGGGTCCAACACCCTAATCAACACTCACAGGGTCCAACGCCCTATTCAGTGAGAGCGTGCATTGAATTTCAGTTCTTCGGTCTTTTCCCTAAACTCATGGTGAGTTAGAGTGGAATAATAACCGAACGCGAAACGACTGGAATTCGACCCTTTTGTAATTTGTATTTATTGTTTTCGAGAGCATTGTAAGGATTTTATTTTGTACATTTATTCTGTAAGAATTCCAGTCGGCGAGCGAACGGTCCGAGGGTCGAATTAATCGAATCGGTCCAAGGCTTGCTCAGATACAAGTAAATCCAAGAACTCGCGGTTCTGGTTCACGCAGGGATTCAACCTCCATGGTTCGATGAACTGTAACGCAAAATTGTGAACCAACTCCCCGACATACGGGTTTACTTCTCTCTCGGCTTCTCAACCGATATCGTTTGGTTCACCGAATCTCCGGTGTCAAAACATGCAAGCCGAGTGCAGCTTAATTCATGCAGTAAATCACAAAACATGCAAGCCTAGCAAACCAGAGTACCGAAAGGGCGTGCGGGATATAGGCCCGCACGTAACATGAACCCCCGAACACGGATTTTCCGGTTCCGCACAGATCAATGCCTTAACAACAAAACTAGGTGTTCCATACCCCTAGACCCGAGTAACTTATCCGCCCTCGACCTTCGGGTCGTAAAATGATAAGTGGCGACTCCTTCTCTCACGCGTGTCCGTCACGCGTCCCCACGGGAAGGTGGACACCCCCAAGCCGCGCGATCCAAAAGCGCGCAATGCGGGCCCCGACGAGAGTCCACATTCGGGTCCGTACAGCTCGGCGACTCCACTGGGGACATACTTAGTGGGTTCAGGCTCGATTCGTTTGCTTGCTTGCATGTTCATTTACCGCTTCCTGCAATTTTCTGCTTATCTACTTTATGCACATTTACTTTTCTGCACTTGCATTGCATCATTCTAGTGGATTTAGGTACCTCGCCTGAAATCCTACGGGCGCCGATTTAGGAAGCTAGGTTAGTCAGAGGTTCCGAGTAAGGGAACGGATCGAGTCGGCTCCGCCACCGAACCGGCCCCCAAAGATCCTCGCTCGATTTCAAGGAATTGACGCCCTTGAATCGAGAGCCCCCATCCCTAGTTAGTGGTTTTCCCAGTAAAACACTGAAACCATGCATAAACAGGGACCGTCATACTGGACCAAAAATAACCTTCACGCCGCCAACCGATCCAAAAGTTGAGTCTTTAAGTCGGCTCGTAGTTTTTCTTTTAGGCGAGCCTTTTGTTATTTTCACTAAATGAGTGTTGTATAATGTAAAGAACTCGTGCTATAATTTATTTTCAGCACCTGCATGCATATTTTCAAAACAAACTAGGACATTGCATCAGTTTGTTTATAAACATTAAACCAACATCTTTTCCATTTAGGTAAGAATGGATCGCCCGCGTCCCTGTCCTAGGCTTGATGTCATCATCACACCATCTGCGGACATTACTCGCCTTTGGAACACATTCCGCCCAGTGGACCGTGCATTCCTCCGGCTCATCATAGGAGACCTACCATTACTCGCTGATTCTCCCGTCGATTGGACCCTACTCAGAACTGCCATTAGTTTTTGGGACACTCAGCGAGCCGTTTTCAGCTTTCATGGGACAGAGTTAGCCCCTACAGTAGAAGAATATGCTACACTCCTTCAGCGGTCTACACCGATTCATGACATCGTGGTGCCTAACCAGTTTGCCACGATACAGAACAGACTAGCCATCCTTTTAAGTCTCCGCAACGAAGAAGTTCATTGCGAGCTTTAGTATGGAGGGGAGCAAAGCATTAGAACTACATGGCTCATAGATTTCATACAGGCCCGTGCTCTGAATGCCACGGGAGAGTCTTATCAGCGTGACGCTTGTCACGGGTTTCTTTTGCTCATCTTCGGGACTATGCTATTCCCGTACTCGTCGAAGCTCACAGACGGGGCACTTGCTCAGGTCATCCTCCAAGTGGTAGGAGGCCATAGTTATGTGGAAGCCGTTTTGGCTGAGACCATTCGGTCTCTTGACTATGTACGAGAGAATCGATGGGGCAGGATGAGAGGATCCCCACATCTGCTTCAGATTTGGCTTCTAGCACATATCAGACCGTTCGGCTTATCCCATCCATTTTCATGTATCACCGACGAGCGATCACTCATCGCTCGTTTACTTCATGTGTTTCGACCCTCCGACAGTAACTACACCGACTGGATGCGGTTTATGGAAGAACTCACCCCAGCACAGTTTTTATGGACTACACGTTGGAATCCTGGCGGTCCCATGATCATTGGATGTCCTTCAGTTATAGGACTTCCCTTAATTAGTCATTTAGGGTGCACACTTATCTTTCCATCCCGAGTCATCAGACAACTTGGTGGGCTACAAGATATTCCTATAGAGGCAGATCGCACTTCACACCGCTTCAGGTGGGCAAACACCGCAATTTCACTCTCGGATAGGATTCTACGCGTTAGAGAGGTCCGATGCTTATGGAGCACGCGCATCGTCCAGGAACTGTACTTCCCAGAGCATCCCACTGACGAGGAGCGAGCTTTCTCGGCTTCAGCAGCGTATGTGATGCAGTTCCATCCGTATGGATTCGCACCTGTTCGTCGGCTACGCATGCCACAGATGCTACAGACATCGCAGGGAGACATTCCAGATGCAGAGAGCTCAGTCCAAGGAGCCGTGCGCACAGAGCTGCAGGTTATTAGGGCAGAGCGAGATCGTCTTCGCTGTGAGCTAGTGGATATTCGTGCAGAACTCACTGATCACAGAGAGCTTCAGAGCGAGTTGGCTCAAACTCGTGCACGCGTAGCGAGCCAAGACGGGGAGATAACGCGTTTGAGCGCTACGCTGGATCGAGCGCAGGCAAGAGCGCGCAGGATCTCCCACCCTTGAGCTTAGTTGCTGAGCGTTTTTGCCTGTACAAAACCCGCGTAGCGCTCACTCAGCTACGGGTCGTAACAGTTGTCGGTTTAATGTTTATGTTTCCTTTCGAACAGACTGCCTTTGTAAATTATGAAACGTGAATCAAACTGATGTAATGGCATTAGTGTTTTTAAACTCATACATCTCATGCATTCATACATTGTCATTTACATTTTGAAGATGATCAACACATAACAATTACACTTATACACTTACACATACATAGGTACTAACAACTGGCGTCGCATCGATATCCTACTCGGCCACGCGGAAGAATGGCCGAAGAGCAACAACCCGTTATCTCGGAGCAAGACGCGCCACCGATGCCTGTATAGTCCCTTCCGGAAGACACGCGCGTGATGTCATCTCCAGCATCTACAGTGTATTCCGGCGCTCTTCCAACGCACTTCCCTTCTCCTGCACAGGCGTCATCCAATGTTGTCGATCCCGTGCGTTTTGCTGCACTCGAAGGGACGGTTAATCAGTTGGCTGCCAACATGAATACCAATATGACAGAGCTCATGGCTATGCTTCGGGATCAAAACCGAGCTTCCTCGAGCCACACTCCGCCTCCTGGACGCAAGACAACTGTTCACCGGAATCCGATCGACCCTCCTATTTATGTGACGGATAGCGAAGATATGTCTTTTCCAGCAATGACATATGTGCCGACAGTCAGCCCAGTCAGTGATCCTATGCCACCACCACCGGCTCCTACATCAGTGCCGTTTCCACCCGCGGCATTCCTATCAACAGATCTCGCGATGCTCACTTTGCCACCGCTCACCATACCTACTCTATCTCCAATTTACACAGTTCCACCACCGACGGTTCCTCCAGTCGTAATCGCACAAATCCCTGCTCCTGCTGCGGAACCTTTTTCCTTCCAAGCTCCACAAACCCAAATGAGCTTTTCTTACCAAACTCCACCGCCTCTAAATATTCCCCCCACTGAACCAGGCACGCCTACTCATGCCGCACCTGCAGTTCTACCGACGACCATTCCTCCTGAAAATGAACAGGAGAAAAGAATGAAGAGAATGGAGGAAACCATTCGAACCCTCCAAGCAGGCACGTCCCGTCCTGACTTCGATGACAGTGACTGGAATCTCTTTCCGGGCATGTTGTTACCCCCTAAGATCAAGATTCCAGATTTTAAGAGGTACGATGGGACTAAAGACCCTCGGCATCATCTCCGTCACTATCATAGCAAAATGCTTTCGTATTGGGATTACGAGGAATTTGTCATCCAGACTTTTCAAGACAGTCTTACGGGATCGGCGTTAGATTGGTTTATGACCCTGAAAGCCGGTGACATCCCTACATGGACAGATCTTTCTCAGAAATTCCTCGACCAGTACCGATTCTGTGCAGAGACACCTCCTACTCTTCTTGATCTTAGCATGACAGAGATGAGAGAAAGTCAAACTTTCGAAGCATACGCAACGGAATGGAGGGGAAAAGCAGCAAAGCACATTCCTCCAATCACTGAGCGACAGCAAGTTCAACTGTTTCATTCTACGCTCAGAGGCGCATACTACTCACATCTCCTGGCTCATACTTCCTCTTTCTCAGACCTGATTGAGGCAGGAAAGAAGTTGGATATGGGTGTTAAGCTAGGAAGAATTGAAGGCCCGTCAAGGAAGAAGGATGGAGAGACACCGAAGAAACAAACTCCCGGAATATCCAGAAGAGGCAAAGACGCGACTATTGGCATCGTCAATTCTGGACATCAAGCTCCACAGCCAATGTCGGTGGACTACACCCCTGCATTACCGACTTCTCAGGCATATGCGCATTCTGTGCAGTATGTGCAACCTCATCAAACGCCGCAAGCTTATTTCTCAACCCCGCCCACTGTTATCCAGTCACAACCTCCGCAACCGTACCCTTCTGTTCAAGTTCAACAAGCTAGACCCCCGGCTTCGAGACCTCCTCAGCCGGCTCAACGTGTTCCAGCTCCAAGAACTCAACAAGACAGTGCTGCTCAATCGCGTTCACGCAAGCAATACACCAATTTACCAGCTCCCCCCTCTCACATATTCAGACAGCTCCTTGCAGGCGACAAGATCAAAACAGAAGCACCAGGTCCCCGTTTCGATCCGTCCATGCATAACCAAAATCTTCGCGGTGAATTTCATCAGGGTGCTCCTGGTCACACTCTGGATACTTGTTGGAGACTCCGGGATAAAATCCAGGAGATGATTGATGCAAGACAAATCTTCTTTAACGAGGTGAAGCCGCCGAATGTCCGTGCAAATCCTCTTCCTGATCATGGATCAGGTTCAGGACCTTTTGTGAACATGATTAGCATTGCTGCTATTGAGGAGGAAGAAGATGCGCAAAAGGCCTCAACTCCATTTGCCATTAACTATGCTCCAGTAGAAGTCGCATTCGCTCCCGTCCCGTTCGTTATAGAAGTTCCTGCAAAGGAGCCTTATCACGATAGTCGAGTTCCCTGGACATATGAGAGCGAGGTTGCCAGTGCAGAACTGGAAATGAGCACGATGGGAATCATGCGTTCAGGACGGGTTTATCAGGGTCCAGAGCCTGTTGACAAAGGAAAGGCTCCCGCTACTGAGTTCTCAACCGTTCCAAAAGCCGTGTCACTCTCTACAAAGAAGGTCACCGATCAAGAAGCCGAAGATTTCATGAAGGTGATCAAAGCAAGCGAATACAAAGTGGTCGAGCAAATGAGCAAGTCACCAGCTCATATATCGCTGCTCGCATTGCTTTTGAACTCCGAATCTCATCGGAATGCTTTTCCTGAAAGTTCTCACTGCGGCACAAGTCCCGAAAGATACTGCACTGGATAGAATCGAGGAGACGGTGAACTCTATTTTCTCGAATCATATTTCCTTTTCGGAAGACGACATTCCCTCGGAAGGACAAGGACACTTGCGGGCATTGCACATAGTTTGCAAGTGCAACAACCACGTCGTTGGTCGAGTCATGATCGACAACGGCTCTGCTCTTAACGTTTGCCCCGTCTCCACGCTGAAATAGATGAACGTGGACATGAGTCGCATTCGTGCAAGTAAGACCACCGTTCGAGCCTTTGACGGCTCTAAGAGAGTGGTGAACGGTGAAATTGATCTCCTAATTGATGTGGGTCCTTGCTCATTCTCTATTACCTTCCAGATCCTTGAAATACCCAATGCTTTTAGTCTCCTACTTGGAAGGCCATGGATTCACGCCGCCGGCGCCGTTCCTTCATCATTGCACCAGAAGTTGAAATTCTTTGCTGAAGGCAAACTCATCACTGTCAACGGCGAGGAAGATTATGCAGTCTATAAGGAAACAGCCATCCCTTATATCAGCATTGGAGAAGATCAGAACCTCCCCTTCCATTCTTTCGACATGATCTCCGTAATTCGAGACTACGGAGAGGTCAGTCCATCACGAACTGATCGCATGATTGGAAAGGTTCTCTTGAAGAACAACTATGTCCCTGGAATTGGACTCGGGGCACGTGCACAGGGAATCCTTCGACTGATTGAAATGGAGGAATACCGCAATAGGAGGGGACTCGGCTTTCGCCCCTCCTGTCATGAGATCATGCAAGCTCGTCGTGGAAAACATCTACACCGCCTTGCTGCATATTACGGAAAGCTTTGTAGGGACATTCCAGTTCCACCCCTCTCACAGTTTTTTGCAGCACCACCGCAAATCATGGGAGGCACCTCCGAGAGCCCGATCACTAAAACAGATGACTTCTCTTCGGATGCAGTTGAAGCGTTTTTGGCTTTGCCAGCCATATATGTCGTCACTGAGGAGATATCTTCTAAGGTTCATATCCGCCCTGTACGGGAGGATGAGGAGCTTACCAACTGGACTTCAGTTCCGCTCTACTCGACCATAGTTGCCGATGTGTGACGGTCTTTATACATAATGCTACCTGCGTGTCGGCAATGCCATAAGCCACATGACAGAAGAGGGGTTTTTGTTATGGCCTGTTAATAGAATCCCTGCGTGTTTTTTGATTTCCTGTGTCTAAATTCTCTCTCTTGCACTTACTCCTAGCATCTTTAATTTCTAAAACAATTCACTTTCATGTCCAGGCTCCAATCGAATCCAAATCACGGATATAACGATTCGGATTCACTCAAAACACATCTCGGAAAGTCCCTACCCATATACTTCGGGGAAGGACTTGACGAGGATGGTCGCGTGCCCGAGATAGAAGAGAGTTTGCATCGTCTCGAAAACCACCAACTCACTTCCGTCGAGCCAACCGAAGACATCAACATAGGCAATGCAGAAGAACCACACACCCTTAGAATCAGGACTGGACTTGACCCTGTACAGAGGGCCCGAATGATCGACTTCTTGACAGAGTATCAGGAGGTCTTCGCTTGGTCCTACGCCGATATGTCAGGCCTAGACCCCTCAATCGTAAAGCATTTCCTTCCACTCGACACTGAAAGATTCCCACCCAAGCGCCAACACTTGCGACGTCAACGAGCTGACCTTCTCTTACGCATTAAGGAAGAAGTCATCAAGCAGGTAGACGCGGGATTCTTGGAGGTATGCAATTACTATGAATGGGTAGCGAACATTGTTCCAGTGGAAAAGAAGAATGGGAAAGTCAGAGTCTGCATCGACTACCGAGATCTCAATAGGGCTAGCCCAAAGGATAACTTTCCGCTGCCTCACATCGATGTCTTGGTGGACAATACAGCACGCCACACATAATTCTCCTTCATGGACGGTTTCTCTGGATACAATCAGATTCAGATGGCCGGAGAAGACAAAGTCAAGACCACATTCATCACGATGTGGGGTACATTTTGCTACAAGGTCATGTCTTTCGGTGTCAAAAATGCCGGGGCAACCTATCAACGGGCAATGGTTACTCTCTTTCATGACATGATGCATAAAGAGATCGAGGTCTATGTCGACGACATGATCGCGAAGTCCAAAGAAGGAGAAGATCATTTGGTTAACCTCAAACGATTGTTCAACCGTCTCAAGAAGTATAAACTCCGACTTAACCCAGCGAAATGCACATTTGGCGTCAAGTCAGGGAAATTGTTAGGGTTTATAGTTAGTGAGGAAGGCATCAAGGTCGACCATGACAAGGTTAAAGCGATCATGGAATTGCCCCCTCCATCGACGGTGCGCGAAGTAAGGAGCTTCTTAGGACGGCTGAATTACATTGCGCGTTTCATTGCAAATTTAACAGATAAGTGCCAACCACTCTTCCGTCTGCTTCGCAAAAATGCAGCGGTCGAATGGGATGACGAGTGTCAGAAAGCTTTTGATACCATCAAGGCATATCTAATTCAGCCACCGGTGTTGGTTCCACCTTCACCGGATCGTCCTCTCATTTTGTACTTGACGGTGCGCCGACAATCCATCGGATGCATGTTAGGGCAAAAGGACGAATCCTCTCACGCAGAGCGAGCAATTTATTATTTAAGCAAAAAGTTCACTGAAGGGGAGTCCAACTACCCTGAGATAGAGAAAATGTGTTGCGCACTTGTGTGGGTCATGCAAAGGCTCCGACAATACACTCTCTACCATACTGTTTGCCTGCTGTCGAAGATAGATCCTTTGAAATATCTACTTAGCAGTCCGTCCTCCATGAAGAACATAGCAAAATGGCGTTGCCAACTGACTGAGTACGACATCGAATATGTGTCGCGCACATCAATGAAGGGCCAAGCGATAGCAGATCATCTAGCAGAGTTCCCAATTGTCGATGACACACCAATCAACTCTGACTTTCCAGATGAAAGAATCCTCCAAATGAGTGGTGAGGAGGAAATCATTAGATGGAAGATGTACTTTGATGGTGCAGTCAATTCCACCAGGTCAGGTATTGGCGCAGTGCTGATATCCCCGGAAGGGCGTCATTTCCCTGTTGCAGCGAAGATTGATTTCCCCTGCACCAACAACATAGCCGAATATGAGGCATGTATCCTCGGCTTGCAGGCGGCGGTCGACCTCAAAGTCAAGGAGCTTGAAGTGTTTGGAGATTCTATGCTCACAATCTTTCAGACACTCAAACAGTGGAAGACGAAAGATCCGAAACTGGTGCCATATCATGAGTACCTCGAAGACTTGACAGAGAACTTCAAGGACATTTCATTTACATACACACCGCGCATGAAGAACCAGTTCGCCGATGCACTCGCAACGCTCGCTTCCATGGTTAGCATTACAAAAGAGAATCTCATCGAGCCCCTCGAGTTTGAGATTGCTCAGAGCCCTGCCCATTGCGATGTAATCGACGCTGTCGACGGCAAACCGTGGTATGCAGACATTAAACACTTGCTACAAACGGGTCAATTCCCAGCATTCACCGATCGACATGACCGAAGGACTCTTCGGCGCATTGCAGCAAATTTCTTCCTGAGTGGTGAAACCCTTTACCGCCGTTCATTCGATGCCACACTGCTTCGGAGTGTTGATGAGAATGAGGCACAACGCCTCATGGAAGAAGTGCACGAGGGAAATTGCGGACCTCACATGAACGGGCTCATGCTAGCAAAGAAGCTCATGCGACTCGGGTATTTCTGGTCCACCATGGAGACTGACTGCGTCAAACATGTCAGGCATTGTCATTTGTGTCAAGTCTACGCGAATCAGATCAGAGCACCACCCAACGAGCTGCATCCAATGGCTGCTCCTTGGCCCTTTTCAATGTGGGGCATGGACGTAATTGGTCCTATCAACCCCAAAGCATCCAATGGGCACTTGTACATACTGGTAGCTATCGATTACTTCACCAAATGGATCGAAGCTATCACCCTTGCATCGGTCACTGCAAAAATCGTGGCACGCTTCCTCAAACGCGACATTATCGCACGTTACGGGGTCCCTGCGACACTTGTCACAGACAACGCCAAGAATTTGAATAATAAGCTCAGTGACGATCTCTGTGCACAGTTCAAGATCCTACACCGCAACTCCTCTCCGTATCGTCCACAAATGAACGGCGCGGTAGAGGCAGCAAACAAGAACATAAAGAAAATCATTGAAAAGATGATAGTGAATTACAAAGACTGGCACGAGATGCTCCCGTTCGCACTCTTGGCGTATCGGACTTCTATCCGCTCGTCCACCGGAGCAACCCCGTATTCTTTGGTTTACGGCATGGAAGCAGTTCTTCCAATCGAAGTAGAGATTCCCTCTATGAGGGTCCTTGCCGAGTCCAAGCTTAAGGAAGCAGAATGGGCGAAGCAACGCTACGAACAGCTTAATCTCATTGATGAGAGGCGGCTAACAGCACTTTGCCACGGTCAGTGCTATCAGCAAAGAATGGCCCGAGCTTTTAATAAGAAAGTTCGTCCTCGCGAGTTCAGCCCCGGTGACCTCGTCCTGCGGAAAGTTTTGCATATCGCCCCTGATTCCAGGGGCAAGTTTCCTTACAAATACGACGGTCCCTTCATCGTTAAAGAAGTCTTTGATGGCGGGGCAATCATTCTCAATGATATGGACGGGAACGAGAACGCTCTTCCGGTCAACGCTGATACACTTAAGAAATACTATCTGTGATGGTGTTTCTCTCATTCCACTGTGGATGTTTTTCTCAAATGCACATTACATTTTTAGCTTTCTTCGCATGTACAATTTCCCAGCACTTTCATTTCTGTTTACTAATACACTCCCCTCTTCTCCTCTTTCCCTTTCTCTGAACTTTTCCTGAGAGAAAAATAATGAATCTCCCGCTAGGTTGAAAACCTCTTCGAGGCGGCCTGGGCAAAATTTAGGGAATGAGGGGCACGGTTTAAAATCCCGCAAAGGGGGGCCGTGGCAAAAGGAGAGTACAAAACGAAATCCTCGCTAGAGTGAAAACCCGAAAGGGCGCCCTAGGCAAAAATTAGAGGAACCGAGAGGTATGACCAGATCCAATCAGGACGGTCATAGCAAAAGGTGAGCTCTAAATGAGAGAAAAGTCTAAAAGAATACCCCGCTAGGTCGTCACGCGTCTTGCGACCTAGGCAAAAGTTAGGGGCCTTTGGCAGCTCGACTATGAAATGACAACTACACTCAGTGTGAAGCGACAACAAGTAGTAGTTTGGCAGTCTTCGATGCAAGCAAACTCTCTTTGACTCTCACAGCACAAGACACGTTTCGACATGCAGTCGAATCGCCGTATCCTTGATTTGGAGGATCCCAAAATCCCTCCGTTTACCTTAAAGCAAATTCTACGGGTCATGCCCGTTCTGTAAAAAAAAAAAAAAAAAAAAGCCTTTCTTGTCAAGTCACAATTTAGCGGGAGACGACCACCCCTTTTAATGGTCATTATGTTCAAATCCCCAAAGCATTATTATTCAGACTTCTTTACACATCCTCATTATGGCTATAGAGTAAGATTGACAACCACTATTAGCTCTTTTGATTCTAGATGCAGGAAGCAGGATGTGAACCCCGACAAGAGTTTCTTTTTGACGAATGCATGTCTGCCTTATGCCAAAAACTACAGTTTGAATCCGAAGAGAGACCTTCAGGATAACACTCCAGGCATTCAATGACATCGAAATCAGTTGGCAAGCAATGAAGCGTCCTACCACAGCATCGATTGCAACACGGACGAACTCAGTGATGGAGGAAGCACAATGATTCCTTCCACACCTCAAACCACTCCTCAGCGTTTGCATTTACTTCGTGCGCCTTTATTTCCGCAATGCACTTTCATTGGCGCGCACCTTCTCAGGATCGCAGTGCGCCTTTATTTCCGCAATGCACTTTCATTGGCGTGCACCTTCTCAGGATCGCAGTGCGCCTTTATTTCCGCAATGCACTTTCATTGGCGTGCACCTTCTCAGGATCGCAGTGCGTCTTTATTTCCGCAATGCACTTTCATTAGCGTGCACCTTCTCAGGATTGCAGTGCGCCTTTATTTTCACAATGCACTTTAATTGGCGTGCACCTTCTCAGGATCGCAGTGCGCCTTTATTTTCACAATGCACTTTAATTGGCCTGCACCATCTCAGGATCGCAGTGCGCCTTTATTTCCGCAATGCACTTTCATTGGCGTGCACCTTCTCAGGATCGCAGTGTGCCTTTATTTCCGCAATGCACTTAAATTGGCGTGCACCTTCTTAGGATCACTGTGCCCATTTATTTCCGCAATGCATTTTAATTGGCGTGCACCTTCTCAGGATCGCAGTGCGCCTTTATTTCCGCAATGCACTTTCATTGGCGTGCACCTTCTCAGGATCGCAGTGCGCCTTTATTTTCGCAATGCACTTTCATTGGCGTGCACCTTCTCAGGATCGCAGTGCGCCTTTATTTCCGCAATGCACTTTCATTGGCGTGCACCTTCTCAGGATCGCAGTGCGCCTTTATTTTCACAATGCACTTTAATTGGCGTGCACCTTCTCAGGATCGCAGTGCGCCTTTATTTTCACAATGCACTTTAATTGGCATGCACCTTCTCAGGATCGCAGTGCGCCTTTATTTCCGCAATGCACTTTCATTGGCGTGCACCTTCTCAGGATCGCAGTGCGCCTTTATTTCCGCAATGCACTTTAATTGGCGTGCACCTTCTCAGGATCACAGTGCCCATTTATTTCCGCAATGCATTTTAATTGGCGTGCACCTTCTCAGGATCGCAGTGCGCCTTTATTTCCGCAATGCACTTTCATTGGCGTGCACCTTCTCAGGATCGCAGTGCGCCTTTATTTCCGCAATGCACTTTCATTGGCGTGCACCTTCTCAGGATCGCAGTGCGCCTTTATTTCCGCAATGCACTTTCATTGGCGTGCACCTTCTCAGGATCGCAGTGCGCCTTTATTTCGCAATGCACTTTCATTGGCGTGCACCTTCTCAGGATCGCAGTGCGCCTTTATTTCCGCAATGCACTTTCATTGGCGTGCACCTTCTCAGGATCGCAGTGCGCCTTTATTTCCGCAATGCACTTTCATTGGCGTGCACCTTCTCAGGATCGCAGTGCTCCTTTATTTTCGCAATGCACTTTCATTGGCGTGCACCTTCTCAGGATCGCAGTGCGCCTTTATTTCCGCAATGCACTTTCATTAGCGTGCACCTTCTCAGGATCGCAGTGCGCCTTTATTTCCGCAATGCACTTTCATTGGCGTGCACCTTCTTAGGATCGCAGTGCACCTTGCAAACCCGCCGAGCAAGCGCTCGTGCACCTCGCAAGTCCACTGGGTAGGCGCCTTTGAACCATGCAGTTCATTCGGTATGCGCCCCGTGCATATTGCAAACCCTTCGGGTCAATCCCGACTTTACTGGGGTCAATCCCCTTCGGGTCAATCCCGACTTTACTTTCTGCATTGGGGTCAGTCCCCGTCGGGTCAATCCCGACTTTAATTGCCTATCTCAGCTCTATTCCGGACTCTACACGTCTATTGTGCGCATCTCACTATATTTCCTTTTTATTAGGTACAATATCCCACATATCCAAAGCAAGAAGGAGAGGGCCATATAGGACATTCCACCTTGATCATAGCTATCAAACTGGGGTGCTTCTGAAATCCTTGGCTGCATCCTCTACCCGAGCAAGCAGTCAAAGAGGGGCAAGCTGTCAGCACCTCATTTTGGCTCACCATTCTAAACAACGATATCAGCAATGATCCAAGCCACAACTTGAGCAGAATGCATAAAACGGCTCGGCAGAGCAAGAAATCACTATTTATCCTCAAGTCGGCAAAATTCGGCAAATGACCCATGGATGTGACAGAAGGACTCCAGGGGTCACCAAAACGCAACAGACCGACCAGGGAGCTCAACAATGTCCAAAACCGGCATTTTCAGTATATCACACGGACGATTCTATTTTCCGATAGTTCGCTCGATCATCGGAAGATAGCCAATATTGGACTCCAAAAATCCACTCCAGTGCCAAACAGATGAAAAGTTTCCCCAAAGGCGATTTGCAAATCATCTGCTCTATACAGAACAACTTTCTGTATACAGACAACTTTTCAGTGGGAGTCCAAAAATGTCGGTTTCCTGGAGGAAAGTTAATTCCAAATATCAGACGCGGCCATGCACCACCAGCACACAGAGCATGAACAATGCTTCAGATGACTCTCGGAAGTAACACAGACGCTTCAAATGACTTCCGAGCGGCAAAACAAGCATACCCTTCTTCAGAAGAGCATAGCCGGAGAATGGTCTGATGGAATTACGGCAAATGAAGTTCATATCGCATTGCCCTCAAAACTCTAGCGGACATTCGTAATTGGGCAAAACAAACAGCAAAACGCTTATCAGTTTCCCGAGTAACCTCCGAGGAGCGGAAATGGCCATTTTCAGTGGAAATGCATATCCGGAGGTTCTTTTCACGGAAACTTGATGTCGAGTGTCTACCCTACATCATGTTAGCCTTCTCAAGGCTCAACGTGGAATCGTCGGAATAAACCACACGACTCATCTAGACCTCCCGAGCAATGCTTTAGAGGTCTCAGATACACTTTTCAAGTCATTGGAGGTCTGACCTTGACAAACAGAGATTACAGTAATCTCCGGAGTACCCAAGCAACTCAGAAGTCATCCTGAGAAATCCAGTTTCGGCCTCCTAGGACGTCTCCGGCCCCACGTTAGCATTATCGGCTCAAGGGATGATTGTTCACGTTGTCTGACAACTTATGTCAAAATGACCAACGTGAGATGCAGATACGAGATATGCTGTCAGAAGCGGACAACTTCGCCCTGGTCACTTGCAATGAGCAAAACCGGCTTCCGAGCCTCACGCACATCCGGGACATTTCTCTATGAAACATGTCAATCTCGGGCTCATTAACTCCGTTTTCACGCGTATATCGACAATTCGACGTTCAATTCGAACCACGAACTTCGAATACGCAACCAATCGAGACCCGAGTCTTTTCTCGGTTTCACCTCACGAGCCGTGGGACCCACGGGCTGCCCAAGGGCAACCGCCCTTTGCCCCAAAACTTTCGGCCTTTTCCTCTTCCTCTCTTGCCCTCACCTAGCCCAAAATATCTTTGGTCTTTCTAGTCAACACTCAAGCCATTAACTCCATCTCCATTAATGCTTCTTGGCTCTTCCTCATCAAGATACATGGAGGACATTCATCCTCATCTCCATTAGGGCAACCGACTTTTGCTAATGAGGCCCTTAATGGTGCTTTGTTTTGCTTAATTGCTCATTAGCTTCACATATATATTACATACTTGTCATTAAGTTAATCATTCATGAAGCACACATGATCTTGCTAGTTTCTCCCTCTAGAAAATGCTCTCAACTTCTTAGGAACCAGCAGCAAGCAAATAACTTCATGAAATCCGAAAACCAAGCCAAATATCCTTAGAGTTTAGGTCGGGATCCATAGCGGGTACTATTCCGACTTATATCCAAAATTCCTCAAACTTCATGGACGACATGTTTCGGACCCAAGGATTCCATTTCTGAACCCAGTTTTTTAGTTTGAAGTCATTTGCTCATCGTTTTGGGTCGTTTTAATCATTTCGGGTGAAGTTGGAGCTCTCGGGTGAACAGTGACGCGTCACCAGCGTCACCAGTGCCACCAGCGCCCGTCACCAAGCACCCCAGCGTCCGTCATCGAGCACGCCCGTGCCTGTCACCAGCACCCGTCACCAGCGCCACCAGCGCCCGTCACCGAGCACCCCAGCGTCCGTCATCGAGCACGCCCGTGCTTGTCACCAGCACCCGTCACCAGCGCCACCAGCGCCCGTCACCGAGCACCCCAGCGTCCGTCATCGAGCACGCCCGTGCTTGTCACCAGCACCCGTCACCAGCGCCACCAGCGCCCGTCACCGAGCACCCCAGCGTCCGTCATCGAGCACGCCCGTGCTTGTCACCAGCACCCGTCACCAGCGCCACCAGCGCCCGTCACCGAGCACCCTAGCGTCCGTCATCGAGCACGCCCGTGCTTGTCACCAGCACCCGTCACCGGCGCCACCAGCGCCCGTCACCGAGCATCCCAGCGTCCGTCATCGAGCACGCCGTGCCCGTCGCCAGGGCCCGTCACCGAGCACCCCAGCGTCTGTCATCGAGCACGCCCATGCCTGTCACCAGCACCCGTCACCAGCGCCACCAGCGCCCGTCACCGAGCACCCCAGCGTCCGTCATCGAGCACGCCCGTGCCCGTCGCCAGCGCCCGTCACCGAGCACCCCAGCGTCCGTCATCGAGCACGCCCGTGCCTGTCACCAACACCCGTCACCAGCGCCATCAGCGCCCGTCACCGAGCACCCCAGCGTCCGTCATCGAGCACGCCCGTGCCTGTCACCAACACCCGTCACCAGCGCCATCAGCGCCCGTCACCGAGCACCCCAGCGTCCGTCATCGAGCACGCCCGTGCCTGTCACCAGCACCCGTCACCAGCGCCACCAGCGCCTGTCACCAGCGCCACCAGCGCCCGTCACCAGCATCACCAGCGCCTGTCATCGTGCCTGCCGTCACCCGTCATCGTGCCCGACGCCCGTCACCGTGCTTGACCGCGCTCGTGCACGCCCACCCTTGCAACCGAATACTCTTTCAAGGGTTCCACCGAGTCACCCGACTCTCAAACACTTCCCCAACTCTTTCCTCGTATCCCGAGGCTAGGTAAAACATTCTCGACCTAGAGGAGTTAGGGCTTTTCATATTTTTGCATGGCTATGGAGTATTATGGTGTTTCATTCATGTTTAACTTGCAAGATCCAATTTTTATGTAATTTTATGTTATATTATGCATGTGCACTACCTTATGACTTGCTAGCATGTCGGAAAAGGGCTTGGATAGTCGTAAAGAAGACTATCCCGACCCGACTATGGCAAACTAACTCTCGGCCAAGTCTCTAAATGAGAGGGTTGAGACTTAAATTGCTCTTTCTGGGTTAAGATCGGTCTCCTTAGCCAATCCAAGTTAGTTTCCGAGCTTGTTTTATCGTTATTGCACGCATGAAGCCGGTGTTATTTTATCCTTTCCTTAACTAACACGTTTGTGAATGTTTGTATGTTTAAATGAGCTAAACAAATCGTGATAACACCGGCTTTTTGTTAAAAAGGAGTGTTATTTATCACGGTTGATGTTTGAGCATGCGAAATATAATTAAACCACGACTAGGAAATCATTTGTGACTCGGATAGAGCCATGAGAACCTTCGGCCACATTTTATAAGATGAAGTCGAGGGCTTCTTGGCCTTCCTTGGGTCAATAATGATTTCCTTATCTCAAGTTTAATTCGTTTATCGGATGGTGTGAATTTTTTAACTTCAATGTCTTTACGATTCCTATGTTAAAGTATCGTTTAAAGACTCTTTTAAAATAAACGTGCATGGATTCATGTATCGAGGACTCATTTGGATCCATTCGGTTATAAGGATATTGTCGGTTATTCAACTGAATTATCCTTGATCGTTATGGATTCATTTTGGTCGTCGAATCACGAATCGTTTTCCTAATTAATGCATTCGGCTATAACCCTTAATCATTAATTCCACAAATGGGTTAATCGGGACGCCCACATGATTAAACCCACTTCACACTGATAAAGTTTTACACGAATTGGCCATTAACTGATAACTCGCGTCGACGAGTCGTCAAATGACGTTGGTGCCCTTTTCAAACTTATCAATTTCAAAACCCGAAACGCGCGGTCCGATGTAGCATTGACGTCTGAAAAGGGCTTCTGTGTCTCAACTTGAGTTTTTACCTGATTCCAGGTAGCTCAGGTCACGATACAAAAGATCTTTCTAGATCACTTCTGAGCAGATCGACCGGTTCCTTGGCTTTTTTTCGGGGTTCTTGCACAACCCTGGACGATCCAGGGATTTGGTTGACACCGGCTACAGGCCGAGGTGACCCACACTGCAACGTTTCCCCTTCTCTGAAAACAATTTTCAAATAAAGGGCAAAATCGTCTTTTCACAATTCAGCGACATCCCCAGGGTTAGCATGACAAAAACACTACAGTGCGAGATAAGAATGGGCTACCTGTTCAGGTGCAGGTTCATCTGCATAGCCTTTTCTTATCTAACTGATGAGTTTCTGTCATCCTAACATAGACTCGGGTAACTAGAACGGTTATCTCTGTCAGAAAACATGCAAAATGCTGATTAACCTTTCACTCGACCTAACCAAACACTAGATAAGGGTTAGGAGGAATTCTAGATTCCAAATCTAGAGTCAAAACACGAGTTTGGTTAATTCAGTGGTAATTCAGTGTCACGATACAGAACAATTGTAAAAGCAATCCACACACCTGAGATTTGACTCTCTTTGTCAAGTTCTCAAAACAAAGCCGAATGCTAAAACATTGGCACATGTTTGATTGTTTAGCATATGGCATTTGTTTGCAAAAACACCCCTGGGTTAATAAATCTGTTAATTCACGTAAACGCGACAATAACAAACACTTTGTCTGTTATTAACATGTTGCGTGTTATCTTTCCGCACCTGTTTGCCATGCGGGTCGAGCCTGATCCCTAGGCCGAATAATATTAGGGTTCAACGCCCTAATCATAGATCACAGGGTCCAACACCCTAATCAACACTCACAGGGTCCAACGCCCTATTCAGTGAGAGCGTGCATTGAATTTCAGTTCTTCGGTCTTTTCCCTAAACTCACGGTGAGTTAGAGTGGAATAATAACCGAATGCGAAATGACTGGAATTCGACCCTTTTGTAATTTGTATTTATTGTTTTCGAGAGCATTGTAAGGATTTTATTTTGTACATTTATTCTGTAAGAATTCCAGTCGGCGAGCGAACGGTCCGAGGGTCGAATTAATCGAATCGGTCCAAGGCTTGCTCAGATACAAGTAAATCCAAGAACTCGCGGTTCTGGTTCACGCAGGGATTCAACCTCCATGGTTCGATGAACTGTAACGCAAGAATTTGAACCAACTCCCCGACATACGGGTTTACTTCTCTCTCAGCTTCTCAACCGATATCGTTTGGTTCACCGAATCTTCGGTGTCAAAACGTGCAAGCCGAGTGCAGCTTAATTCATGCGGTAAATCACAAAACATGCAAGCCTAGCAAACCAGAGTACCGAAAGGGCGTGCGGGATATAGGCCCGCACGTAACATGAACCCCCGAACACGGATTTTCCGATTCCGCACAGATCAATGCCTTAACAACAAAACTAGGTGTTCCATACCCCTAGACCCGGGTAACTTATCCGCCCTCGACCTTCGGGTCGTAAAATGATAAGTGGCGACTCCTTCTCTCATGCGTGTCCGTCACGCGTCCCCACGGGAAAGTGGACACGCGTCCCCACGGGAAGGTGGACACCCCCAAGCCGCGCGATCCAAAAGCGCGCAATGCGGGCTCCGACGAGAGTCCACATTCGGGTCCGTACAGCTTGGCGACTCCACTGGGGACATACTTAGTGGGTTCAGGCTCGATTTGTTTGCTTGCTTGCATGTTCATTTACCGCTTCCTGCAATTTTCTGCTTATCTACTTTATGCACATTTACTTTTCTGCACTTGCATTGCATCATTCTAGTGGATTTAGGTACCTCGCCTGAAATCCCACGGGCGCCGATTTAGGAAGTTAGGTTAGTCAGAGGTTCCGAGTAAGGGAACAGATCGAGTCGGCTCCGCCACCGAACCGGCCCCCAAAGATCCTCGCTCAATTTCAAGGAATTGACGCCCTTGAATCGAGAGCCCCCATCCCTAGTTAGTGGTTTTCCCAGTAGAACACTGAAACCATGCATAAACAGGGACCGTCATGTTGGACCAAAAATAACCTTCACGCCGCCAACCGACCCAAAAGTTGAGTCTTTGAGTCGGCTCGTAGTTTTTCTTTTAGGCGAGCCTTTTGTTGTTTTTACTAAATGAGTGTTGTATAATGTAAAGAACTCGTGCTATAATTTATTTTCTGCACCTGCATGCATATTTTCAAAACAAACTAGAACATTGCATCAGTTTGTTTGTAAACATTAAACCAACATCTTTTCCGGTAAGAATGGATCGCCCGCGTCCCTGTCCTAGGCTTGATGTCATCATCACACCATCTGCGGACATTACTCGCCTTTGGAACACATTCCGCCCAGTGGACCGTGCATTCCTCCGGCTCATCATAGGAGACCTACCATTACTCGCTGATTCTCCCGTAGATTGGACCCTACTTAGAACTGCCATTAGTTTTTGGGACACTCAGCGAGCCGTTTTCAGCTTTCATGGGACAGAGTAAGCCCCTACAGTAGAAGAATATGCGACACTCCTTCAGCGGTCTACACCGATTCATGACATCGTGGTGCCTAACCAGTTTGCCACGATACAGAACAGACTAGCCATCCTTTTAGGTCTCCGCAACGAAGAAGTTCATTGCGAGCTTCAGTATGGAGGGGAGCACAGCATTAGAACTACATGGCTCATAGATTTCATACAGGCCCGTGCTCTGAATGCCACGGGAGAGTCTTATCAGCGTGACTCTTGTCACGGGTTTCTTTTGCTCATATTCGGGACTATGCTATTCCCGTACTCGTCGAACCTCACAGACGGGGCACTTGCTCAGGTCATCCTCCAAGTGGTAGGAGGCCATAGTTATGTGGAAGCCGTTTTGGCTGAGACCATTCGGTCTCTTGACTATGTACGAGAGAATCGACGGGGCAGGATGAGAGGATCCCCACATCTGCTTCAGATTTGGCTTCTAGCACATATCAGACCGTTCGGCTTATCCCATCCTTTTTCATGTATCACCGACGAGCGATCACTCATCGCTCGTTTACTTCATGTGTTTCGACCCTCCGACCGTAACTATACCGACTGGATGCGGTTTATGGAAGAACTCACCCCAGCACAGTTTTTATGGACTACACGTTGGAATCCTGGCGGTCCCATGATCATTGGATGTCCTTCAATTATAGGACTTCCCTTAATTAGTCATTTAGGGAGCACACTTATCTTTCCATCCCGAGTCATCAGACAACTTGGTGGGCTACAAGATATTCCTATAGAGGCAGATCGCACTTCACACCGCTTCAGGTGGGCAAACACTGCAATTTCACTCCCGGATAGGATTCTACGCGTTAGAGAGGACCGACGCTTATGGAGCACGCGCATCGTCCAGGAACTGTACTTCCCAGAGCATCCCACTGACGAGGAGCGAGCTTTCTCAGCTTCAGCAGCGTATGTGATGCAGTTCCATCCGTATGGATTCGCACCTGTTCGTCGGCTACGCATGCCACAGATGCTGCAGACATTGCAGGCAGACATTCCAGATGCAGAGAGCTCAGTCCAAGGAGCCGTGCGCACAGAGCTGCAGGTTATTAGGGCAGAGCGAGATCGTCTTCGCTGTGAGCTAGTGGATATTCGTGCAGAACTCACTGATCACAGAGAGCTTCAGAGCGAGTTGGCTCAAACTCGTGCACGCGTAGCGAGCCAAGACAGGGAGATAGCGCGTTGGAGCGCTACGTTGGATCGAGCGCAGGCAAGAGCGCGCAGGATCTCCCACCCTTGAGCTTAGTTGCTGAGCGTTTTTGCCTGTACAGAACCCGCGTAGCGCTCACTCAGCTACGGATCGTAACAGTTGTCAGTTTAATGTTTATGTTTCCTTTCGAATAGACTGCCTTTGTAAATTATGAAACGTGAATCAAACTGATGTAATGGCATTAGTGTTTTTAAACTCATACATCTCATGCATTCATACATTGTCATTTACATTTTGAAGATGATCAACACATAACAATTACACTTATACACTAACACATACATAGGTACTAACAACTGGCGTCGCATCAATATCCTACTCGGGCACGCGGAAGAATGGCCGAAGAGCAACAACCCGTTATCTCGGAGCAAGACGCGCCACCGATGCCTGTACAGTCCCTTCCGGAAGACACACGCGTGATGTCATCTCCAGCATCTACAGCGTATTCCGGCGCTCTTCCAACGCACTTCCCTTCTCCTGCACAGGCGTCATCCAATGTTGTCGATCCCGTGCGTTTTGCTGCACTCGAAGGGACGGTTAATCAGTTGGCTGCCAACATGAATACCAATATGACAGAGCTCATGGCTATGCTTCGGGATCAAAACCGAGCTTCCTCGAGCCACACTCCGCCTCCTGGACGCAGGACAACTGTTCACCGGAATCCGATCGACCCTCCTATTTATGTGACGGATAGCGAAGATATGTCTTTTCCAGCAATGACATATGTGCCGACAGTCAGCCCAGTCAGTGATCCTATGCCACCACCACCGGCTCCTACATTAGTGTCGTTTCCACCCGCGGCATTCCCATCAACAGATCCCGCGATGCTCACTTTGCCACTGCTCACCATACCTACTCTATCTCCAATTTACACCATTCCACCACCGACGGTTCCTCCAGTCGCAATCGCACAAATCCCTGCTCTTGCTGCGGAACCTTTTTCCTTCTAAATATTCCCCCCACTGAACCAGGCACGCCTACTCATGCCGCACCTACAGTTCTACCGACGAACATTCCTCCTGAAAATGAACAGGAGAAAAGAATGAAGAGAATGGAGGAAACCATTCGAACCCTCCAAGCAGGCACGTCCCGTCCTGACTTCGGTGACAGTGACTGGAATCTCTTTCCGGGCATGTTGTTGCCCCCTAAGATCAAGATTCCAGATTTTAAGAGGTACGATGGGACCAAAGACCCTCGGCATCATCTCCGTCACTATCATAGCAAAATGCTTTCGTATTGGGATTACGAGGAATTTGTCATCCAGACTTTTCAAGACAGTCTTACGGGATCGGCGTTAGATTGGTTTATGACCCTGAAAGCCGGTGACATCCCTACATGGACAGATCTTTCTCAGAAATTCCTCGACCAGTACCGATTCTGTGCAGAGACACCTCCTACTCTTCTTGATCTTAGCATGACAGAGATGAGAGAAAGTCAAACTTTCGAAGCATACGCAACGGAATGGAAGGGAAAAGCGGCAAAGCACATTCCTCCAATCACTGAGTGACAGCAAGTTCAACTGTTTCATTCTACGCTCAGAGGCGCATACTACTCACATCTCCTGGCTCATACTTCCTTTTCCTCAGACCTGATATGGCTCGTACCTCTTGCAACCTTGCCGGGTCAGCTATCCCGTGAGAGATTACTTTCCTGCACCACAAGTTCGCCGAGCCACCTCGCTCGTGCCTCTTGCAACCTTGTCGGGTCTGCTAACCCGTGCGAGCTTACTTTCCTGCGCCGCAAGTTCGCCGAGCCACCTCCCTCGTGCCTCTTGCAACCTTGCCGGATCTGCTAACCCGTGCGAGCTTACTTTCCTGCACCGCAAGTTCGCCGAGCCACCACGCTCGTGCCCCTTGCAACCTTGCCGAGTCTGCTAATCCGTGCGATTTTACTTTCCTGCCTCGCAAGTTCGCCGAGCCACCTCGCCCGTGCTTCTTGCAACCTTGCCGGGTCTGCTAACCCGTGCGAGCTTACTTTCCTGCACCGCAAGTTCGCATAGACACCTCGCTCGTGCCTCTTGCGACCTTGCCAGGTCTGCTAACTCGAGCAAGTTTCATTTCTTGCACCGCAAGTTCGCCGAGCCACCTCGCTCGTGGCTCTTCCTACCTTGCCGGGTCTACTAATCCGTACGAGCTTACTTTCTTGCACCGCAAGTTCATAGAGCTACCTCGCTCGTGCCTCTTGCAACCTTGCCGGGTCCGCAAACCCGTGCGAGCTTACTTTCCTACACCGCAAGTTCGCTGAGCCACCACGCTCCTGCCTCTTGCAACCTTGCCGGTTTTGCTAACCCGTGAGAGATTACTTTCCTGCACCGCAAGCTCCCTGAGCCACCTCGCTCGTGACTTTTCCTACCATGCCGGGTCTACTAACCCGCAAGAGCTTACTTTCCTGCACCGCAAGTTCATAGAGCCACCTCGCTCGTGCCTCCTGCAACCTTTCCGGGTTTGCAAGCCCTTGAGAGATTACTTTCCTGCACCGCAAGTTCGCCGAGCCACCACGCTCCTGCCTTTTGAAACCTTGCCGGGTTTGCGAACCCGTGTTAGCTTACTTTTCTGCACCGCAAGTTCGCCGAGCTACCTGGCTCGTGCCTCTAGCAACCTTGTCGGGTCAGCTATCCCGTGAGAGATTACTTTCCTACACCGCAAGTTCGCCGAGCCACCAAGCTCATGCCTCTTGCAACCTTGCCTGGCTTGCTAACCCGTGAGAGATTACTTTCCTGCACCGCAAGTTCGCCGAGCCACCTCGCTCGTGCCTCTTCCTACCTTGCCAGGTCTACTAACCCGTACGAGCTTACTTTCCTGCACCGCAAGTTCATAGAGCTACCTCGCTCGTGCCACTTGCAACCTTGCCGGGTCCGCTAACCCGTGCGAGCTTACTTTCCTACACCGCAAGTTCACCGAGCCACCACGCTCATGCCTTTTGCAACCTTGCCGGGTTTGCGAACCCGTGTTAGCTTACTTTTCTACACCGCAAGTTCGCCGAGCTACCTGGCTCGTGCCTCTAGCAACCTTGCCGGGTCAGCTATCCCGCGAGAGATTACTTTCCAGCACCACAAGTTCGCCGAGCCACCTTGCTCGTGCCTCTTCAAACCTTGTCGGGTCTGCTAACCCGTGCGAGCTTACTTTCCTGCGCCGCAAGTTCGCCGAGTCACCTCTCTCGTACCTCTTGCAACCTTGCCGGGTCTGCTAACCCGTGCGAGTTTACTTTCCTGCACAGCAAGTTCTCCGAACCACCTCGCTCATGCCCCCTGCAACCTTGCTGGGTCTGCTAACCCGTGCGAGTTTACTTTCTTGAACTGCAAGTTCGCCGAGCCACCTTGCTCATGCCCCTTGAAACCTTGCCGGGTCTGCTAACCCGTGCGAACTTACTTTCCTGCACCGCAAGTTCGCCGAGCCACCTCGCTCCTGCCTTTTGTAACCTTGCCGAGTTTGCGAACCCGTGTTAGCATACTTTTCTGCACCGCATGTTCGCCGAGCTACCTGGCTCGTGCCTCTAGCAACCTTGTCGGGTCAGCTATCCCGTGAGAGATTACTTTCCTGCAACCCCAAGTTCGCCGAGCCACCTCGCTCGTGCCTCTTGCAACCACGCGGGGTCGACTAACCCGTTCGAGTTTACTTTCTTGCATCGCAAGTTCGCCGAGCCACCTCGCTCGTGCCTCTTGCAAACTTGCCGGGTCCGCTAACCCGTGCGAGTTTACTTTCCTACACCGCAAGTTCACCGAGCCACCAAGCTCATGTCTCTTGCAACCTCGCCGGGCTTATTAACCCGTGAGAGATTACTTTCCTGCACCGCAAGTTCGCCGAGCCACCTCGCTCGTGCCTCTGCCTACCTTGCCAGGTCTACTAACCCGTACGAGCTTACTTTCCTGCACCGCTAGTTCATAGAGCCACCTCGCTCGTGCAACTTGCAACCTTGCCGGGTCCGCTAACCCGTGCGAGCTTACTTTCCTACACCGCAAGTTCACCGAGCCACCACGCTCATGCCTTTTACAACGATGCCGGGTTTGTGAACCCGTGTTAGCTTACTTTTCTGCACCGCAAGTTCGCCGAGCTACCTGGCTCGTGCCTCTAGCAACCTTGCCAGGTCAGCTATCCCGCGAGAGATTACTTTCCAGCACCACAAGTTCGCCGAGCCACCTTGCTCGTGCCTCTTCCAACCTTGTCGGGTCTGCTACCCCGTGCGAGCTTACTTTCCTGCGCCGAAAGTTCGCCGTGTCACCTCCCTCGTACCTCTTGCAACCTTGCCGGGTCTGCTAACCCGTGCGAGTTTACTTTCCTGCACAGCAAGTTCTCCGAACCACCTCGCTCCTGCCCCCTGCAACCTCGCTGGGTCTGCTAACCCGTGCGAGTTTACTTTCTTGAACCGCAAGTTCGCCGAGCCACCTTGCTCATGCCCCTTGAAACCTTGCCGGGTCTGCTAACCCGTGCGAGCTTACTTTCCTGCACCGCAAGTTCGCCGAGCCACCTTGCTCATGCCCCTTGAAACCTTGCCGGGTCTGCTAACCCGTGCGAGCTTACTTTCCTGCACCGCAAGTTCGCCGAGCCACCTCGCTCCTGCCTTTTGTAACCTTGCCGGGTTTGCGAACCCGTGTTAGCTTACTTTTCTGCACCGCATGTTCACCGAGCTACCTGGCTCGTGCCTCTAGCAACCTTGCCGGGTCAGCTATCCCATGAGAGATTACTTTCCTGCACCCCAAGTTCGCCGAGCCACCTCGCTCGTGTCTCTTGCAACCTCGCGGGGTCGACTAACCCGTTCGAGTTTACTTTCTTGCATCGCAAGTTCGCCGAGCCACCTCGCTCGTGTCTCTTGCAACCTTGCCGGGTCCGCTAACCCGTGCGAGTTTGCTTTCCTACACCGCAAGTTCGCCGAGCCACCAAGTTCATGCCTCTTGCAACCTTGCCGGGCTTGCTAACCCGTGAGAGATTACTTTCCTGCACCACAAGTTCGCCGAGCCACCTCGCTCGTGCCTCTTCCTACCTTGCCAGGTCTACTAACCCGTACGAGCTTACTTTCCTGCACCGCAAGTTCATAGAGCCACCCCGCTAGTGCAACTTGCAACCTTGCCGGGTCCGCTAACCCGTGCGAGCTTACTTTCCTACACCGCAAGTTCACCGAGCCACCACGCTCTTGCCTTTTACAACGTTGCCGGGTTTGCGAACCCGTGTTAGCTTACTTTTCTGCAGCGCAAGTTCGCCGAGCTACCTGGCTCGTGCCTCTAGCAACCTTGCCAGGTCAGCTATCCTGCGAGAGAATACTTTCCAGCACCACATGTTCGCCGAGCCACCTTGCTCGTGCCTTTTCCAACCTTCTCGGGTCTGCTAACCCGTGCGAGCTTACTTTCCTGCGCCGCAAGTTCGCCGAGTCACCTCCCTCGTGCCTCTTGCAACCTTGCCGGGTCTGCTAAGCCGTGCGAGTTTACTTTCCTGCACAGCCAGTTCTCCGAACCACCTCGCTCATGCCCCCTACAACCTTGCTGGGTCTGCTAACCCGTGCGAGTTTACTTTCTTGAACCGCAAGTTCGCCGAGCCCCCTCGCTCATGCCCCTTGAAACCTTGCCGGGTCTGCTAACCCGTGCGAGCTTACTTTCCTGCACCGCAAGTTCGCCGAGCCACCTCGCTCCTGCCTTTTGTAACCTTGCCGGGTTTGCGAACCCGTGTTAGCTTACTTTTCTGCACCGCATGTTCGCCGAGCTACCTGGCTCGTGCCTCTAGCAACCTTGCCGGGTCAGCTATCCCGTGAGAGATTACCTTCCTGCGCCGCAAGTTCGCCGGGCTACCTCCCTTCGTGCCTCTTGCAATCTTGCCGGGTCTGCTAATCCGTGCGAGTTTACTTTCTTGAACCGCAAGTTCGCCGAGCCACCTCACTCGTGCCCCTTGCAACCTTGCCGGGACTGCTAACCCGTGCGTGCTTACTTTCTTGCACCGCAAGTTCGCCGTGCCACCTCGCTCGTGCCTCATGCAACCTTGCCCGGTCTGCTAACCCGTGCGAGCTTACTTTCCTGCACCGCAAGTTCATTGAGCCACCACGCTCGTGCCCCTTGCAACCTTACCGAGTTTGCTAATCCGTGCGATTTTAATTTCCTGCCTCGCAAGTTCGCCGAGCCACCTCGCCCGTGCTTCTTGCAACCTTCCCGGGTCTGCTAACTCGAGCGAGTTTCATTTCTTGCACCGCAAGTTCGCTGAGCCACCTCGCTCGTGCCTCTTGCAACCTTGCGGGGTCGGCTAACCCGTTTGAGTTTATTTTCTTACATCGCAAGTTCGCCGAGCCAACTCGCTCGTGCCTCTTGCAACCTTGCCGGGTCCGCTAACCCGTGCGAGCTTACTTTCCTACACCGCAAGTTTGCCGAGCCACCACGCACATGCCTCTTGCAAACTTGCCGGGTTTGCTAACCTGTGAGAGATTACTTTCCTACACCGCAAGTTCACCGAGCCACCTCGCTCGTGCCTCTTCCTACCTTGCCGGGTCTACTAACCCGTACGAGCTTGCTTTCCTGCACCGCAAGTTCATAGAGCCACCTCGCACGTGCCTCTTGCAACCTTGCCGGGTCCGCTAACCCGTGCGAGCTTACTTTCCTACACCGCAAGTTCCCCGAGCCACCACGCTCATGCCTCTTGCAACCTTGCCGAGTTTGCTAACCCGTGAGAGATTACTTTCCTGCACCGCAAGTTCGTCGAGCCACCTCGCTCGTGCCTCTTCCTACCTTGCCGGGTCTACTAACCCGTACGGGCTTACTTTCTTGCATCGCAAGTTCGCCGCGCCACCTCGCTTGTGCTTCTTGCAACCTTGCTGGGTCTGCTAACCCGTGCGAGGTTACTTTCCCATACCGCAAGTTCTCCGAGACACCACGCTCATGCCTTTTGCAACCTTGCCGGGTTTGCGAACCCTTGTTAGGTTACTTTTCTGCACCGCAAGTTCGCCGAGCTACCTGGCTTGTGCCTCTAGCAACCTTGCCGGGTTAGCTATCCCTTGAGAGATTACTTTCCTGCACCACAAGTTCGCCGAGCCACCTCGCTCGTGCCTCTTGCAACCTTGTCGGGTCTCCTAACCCGTGCGAGCTTACTTTCCTGCGCCGCAAGTTCTTCGAGCCACCTCCCTCGTGCCTCTTGCAATCTTGCTGGGTCTGCTAATCCGTGCGAGTTTACTTTCTTGCACCGCAAGTTCTTCGAACTACCTCGTTCGTGCATCTTGGAAACTTGCTGGGTCTGCTAACCTGTGCGAGTTTACTTTCTTGAACCGCAAATTCGCCGAGCCACCTCAATAGTGCCCCTTGCAACCTTATCGGGTTTGCTAACCCGTGCGAGCTTACTTTCCTGCACCGCAAGTTCATTGAGCCACCACGCTCGTGCCCCTTGCAATCTTGTCGAGTCTGCTAATCCGTGCGATTTTACTTTCCTGCCTCGCAAGTTCGCCGAGCAACCTCGCCCGTGCTTATTGCAACCTTGCCAGGTTTGCTAACCCGAGCGGGTTTCATTTCTTGCACCGGAAGTTCTCCGAGCCACCTCGCTCGTGCCCCTTGCAACCTTGCCGGGTCTGCTAACCCGTGCGAGCTTACTTTCTTGCACCGCAAGTTCATTGAGCCACCACGCTCGTGCCCCTTGCAACCTTGCCGAGTCTGCTAATCCGTGCGATTTCACTTTCCTGCCTCGCAAGTTCGCCGAGCCACCTCGCCCAGGCTTCTTGTAACCGTGCCGGGTTTGCTAACCCGTGCGAGCTTACTTTCCTGCACCGCAAGTTCGCCTATCCACCTCGCTCGTGTCTCTTGCAACCTTGCGGGGTCGGCTAACCCGTTCGAGTTTACTTTCTTGCATCGCAAGTTCGCCGAGCCACCTCGCTCGTGCCTCTTGCAACCTTGCCGGGTCCGCTAACCCGTGCGAGCCTACTTTCCTGCACCGCAAGTTCGCCTAGCCACCTCGCTCGTGCCTCTTGCAACCTTGTCATGTCTGCTAACTCGATCGAGTTTCATTTCTTGCACCGCAAGTTCGCCGAACCACCTCGCTCGTGCCACTTGCAACATTGCGGGGTTGGCTAACCCGTTTCAGTTTACTTTCTTGCAACGCAAGTCCGCAGAGCCAACTCGCTCGTGCCACTTGCAATCTTGCCGGGTCCGCTAACCGGTGCGAGCTTACTTTCCTACACCGCAAGTTTGCCGAGCAACCACGCTCCTGCCTCTTGCAACCTTGCCGGGTTTGCTAACCCGTGAGAGATTACTTTCCTGCACCGCAAGTTCGCCGAGCCACCTCGCTCGTGCCTCTTGCAACCTTGTCGGGTCTGCTAACCCGTGCGAGCTTACTTTCCTGCGCCGCAAGTTCGCCGAGCCACTACCCTCGTGCCTCTTGCAACCTTGCCCGGTCTGCTAACCCGTGCGAGCTTACTTTCCCGGACCGCAAGTTCATTGAGCCACCACGCTCGTGCCCCTTGCAACCTTGCCGAGTCTGCTAATCCGTGCGATTGTACTTTCCTGCCTCGCAAGTTCGCCGAGCCACCTTGCCCATGCTTCTTGCAACCTTGCCGGGTCTGCTAACCCGTGCGAGCTTACTTTCCTGCACCGCAAGTTCGCCTAGCCTCCTCGCTCGTGCCTCTTGCAACCTTTCCAGGTTTGCTAACCCGAGCGAGGTTCATTTCTTGCACCGCAAGTTCGCCGTGCCACCTCGCTCGTGCCTCTTGCAACCTTGCGGGGTCGGCTAACCCGTTCGAGTTTACTTTCTTGCAACGCAAGTTCGCCGAGCCACCTCGCTCGTGCCTCTTGCAACCTTGCCGGGTCTGCTAACCCGTGAGAGATTACTTTCCTATAACGCAAGTTCGCCGAGCCACCTCGCTCGTGCCTCTTCCTACCTTGCCGGATCTACTAACCCGTACGAGCTTACTTTCCTGCACCGCAAGTTCGTAGAGCCACCTCGCTCGTGCCTCTTGCAACCATGCAAGATCTGCTAACCCCAGCGAGTTTCATTTCTTGCACCGCAAGTTCGCTGGGCTACCTTGCTCGTGCCTCTAGCAACCTTACGGGGTCGGCTAACCTGTTAGAGTTTACTTTCTTGCATCGCAAGTTCGCCGAGCCACCTCGCTCGTGCCTCTTACAACCTTGCCGGGTCCGCTAACCCATGCGAGCTTACTTTCCTACACCGCAAGTTCGCCAGGCCACCACGCTCATGCCTTTTGCAACCTTGCCGGGTTTGCGAACCCGTGTTAGCTTACTTTTCTGCACCGCAAGTTCGCCGAGCCACCTGGCTCGTGCCTCTTGCAACCTTGCCGTGAGAGATTACTTTCCTGCACCACAAGTTCGCCGAGCCACCTCGCTCGTGCCTCTTGCAACCTTGTCGGGTCTGCTAACCCGCGCGAGCTTACTTTCCGGCGCCGCAGGTTTGCCGAGCCACCTACCTAGTGCCTCTTGCAATCTTGCCGGGTCTGCTAATCCGTGCGAGTTTACTTTCTTGCACCGCAAGTTCTTCGAACTACCTCGTTCGTGCCTCTTGCAAACTTGCCGGGTCTGCTAACCCGTGCGTGTTTACTTTCCTGCACCGCAAGTTCTCCGAACCACCTCGCTCGTGCCTCCTGCAACCTAGCCGGGTCTGCAAACCCGTGCGAGTTTACTTTCTTGAACCGCAAGTTCGCCAAGCCACCTCGCTCGTACCTCTTGCAACCTTGTCGGGTCTGCTAACCCGTGAGAGATTACTTTCCTGCACCGCAAGTTCGCCGTGCCACCTCGCTCGTGCCTCTTGCAACCTTGCGGGGTCGGCTAACCCGTTCGAGTTTACCTTCTTGCAACGCAAGTTCGCCGAGCAACCTCGCTCGTGCCTCTTGCAACCTTGCCGGGTCTGCTAACATGTGAGAGATTACTTTCCTGCACCGCAAGTTCGCCGAGCCACCTCGCTCGTGCCTCTTCCTACCTTGCCGGGTCTACAAACCCGTACGAGCATACTTTCCTGTACCGCAAGTTCGTAGAGCCACCGCGCTCGTGCCTCTTGCAACCTTGCCAGATCTACTAACTTGAGCGAGTGTCATTTCTTGCACCGCAAGTTCGTCGGGCTACCTCGCTCGTGTCTCTTGCAACCTTACGGGGTCGGCTAACCCGTTAGAGTTTACTTTCTTCCATCGCAAGTTCACCAAGCCACCTCGCTCGTGCCTCTTGCAACCTTGCCGGGTCCGCTAACCCATGCGAGCTTACTTTCCTACACCGCAAGTTCGCCAGGCAACCACGCTCATGCCTTTTGCAACCTTGCCGGGTTTGCGAACCCGTGTTAGCTTACTTTTCTGCACCGCAAGTTCGCCGAGCCACCTGGCTCGTGCCTCTTGCAACCTTGTCGGGTCAGCTATCCCGTGAGAGATTACTTTCCTGCACCACAAGTTCGCCGAGCCACCTCGCTCGTGCCTCTTGCAACCTTGTCGGGTCTGCAAACCCGTGCGAGCTTACTTTCCGGCGCCGCAAGTTCGCCGATCCACCTCCCTCGTGCCTCTTGCAATCTTGCCAGGTCTGCTAATCCGTACGAGTTTACTTTCTTGCACCGCAAGTTCTTCGAACTACCTCGTTCGTGCCTCTTGCAAACTTGCCGGGTCTGCTAACCCGTGCGTGTTTACTTTCCTGCACCGCAAGTTCTCCGAACCACCTCGCTCGTGCCTCCTGCAACCTTGCCGGGTCTGCTAACCCGTGCGAGTTTACTTTCTTGAACCGCAAGTTCGTCGAGCCACCTCGCTCGTGCCTCTTGCAACCTTGCCGGGTCTGCTAACCTGTGCGAGCTTACTTTCCTGCACCGCAAGTTCGCCGAGCCACCTCTTCGTGCCCCTTGCAACCTTGCCCGGTCTGCTAACCCGTGCGAGCTTACTTTCCTACACCGCAAGTTCATTGAGCCACCACGCTCGTGCCCCCTGCAACCTTGCCGAGTCTGCTAATCCGTGCGATTTTACTTTCCTGCCTCGCAAGTTCGCCGAGCCACCTGACCCGTGCTTCTTTAACTTTGCCGGTCTGCTAACCCGTGCGAGCTTACTTTCCAGCACCGCAAGTTCGCCTAGCAACCTCGCTCGTGCCTCATGCAACCTTGTCAGGCCCGCTAACTCGAGCGAGTTTCATTTCTTGCACCTCAAGTTCGCCGAGCCACCTCGCTCGTGCCTCTTGCAACCTTGCGGGGTCGGCTAACCCGTTCGAGTTTACCTTCTTGCAACGCAAGTTCGCCGAGCAACCTCGCTCGTGCCTCTTGCAACCTTGCCGGGTCTGCTAACCTGTGAGAGATTACTTTCCTGCACCGCAAGTTCGCCGAGCCACCTCGCTCGTGCCTCTTCCTACCTTGCCGGGTCTACAAACCCGTACGAGCTTACTTTCCTGTACCGCAAGTTCGTAGAGCCACCTCGCTCGTGCCTCTTGCAACCTTGTCGGGTCTGCAAACCCCGTGCGAGCTTACTTTCCGGCGCCGCAAGTTCGCCGATCCACCTCCCTCGTGCCTCTTGCAATCTTGCCAGGTCTGCTAATCCGTACGAGTTTACTTTCTTGCACCGCAAGTTCTTCGAACTACCTCGTTCGTGCCTCTTGCAAACTTGCCGGGTCTGCTAACCCGTGCGTGTTTACTTTCCTGCACCGCAAGTTCTCCGAACCACCTCGCTCGTGCCTCCTGCAACCTCGCCGGGTCTGCTAACCCGTGCGAGTTTACTTTCTTGAACCGCAAGTTCGTCGAGCCACCTCGCTCGTGCCTCTTGCAACCTTGCCGGGTCTGCTAACCTGTGCGAGCTTACTTTCCTGCACCGCAAGTTCGCCGAGCCACCTCCTCGTGCCCCTTGCAACCTTGCCCGGTCTGCTAACCCGTGCGAGCTTACTTTCCTGCACCGCAAGTTCATTGAGCCACCACGCTCGTGCCCCCTGCAACCTTGCCGAGTCTGCTAATCCGTGCGATTTTACTTTCCTGCCTCTCAAGTTCGCCGAGCCACCTGACCCGTGCTTCTCGTAACTTTGCCGGGTCTGCTAACCCGTGCGAGCTTACTTTCCAGCACCGCAAGTTCGCCTAGCAACCTCGCTCGTGCCTCATGCAACCTTGTCAGGCCCGCTAACTCGAGCGAGTTTCATTTCTTGCACCTCAAGTTCGCCGAGCCACCTCGCTCGTGCCTCTTGCAACCTTGCGGGGTCGGCTAACCCGTTCGAGTTTGCCTTCTTGCAACGCAAGTTCGCCGAGCAACCTCGCTCGTGCCTCTTGCAACCTTGCCGGGTCTGCTAACCTGTGAGAGATTACTTTCCTGCACCGCAAGTTCGCCGAGCCACCTCGCTCGTGCCTCTTCCTACCTTGCCGGGTCTACAAACCCTTACGAGCTTACTTTCCTGTACCGCAAGTTCGTAGAGCCACCTCGCTCGTGCCTCTTGCAACCTTGCCAGATCTACTAACTTGAGCGATTTTCATTTCTTGCACCGCAAGTTCCTCGGGCTACCTCGCTCGTGTCTCTTGCAACCTTACGGGGTCGGCTAACCCGTTAGAGGTTACTTTCTTCCATCGCAAGTTCACCGAGCCACCTCGCTCGTGCCTCTTGCAACCTTGCCGGGGCCGCTAACCCATGCGAGCTTACTTTCCTACACCGCAAGTTCGCCAGGCCACCACGCTCATGCCTTTTGCAACCTTGCCGGGTTTGCGAACCCGTGTCAGCTTACTTTTCTACACCGCAAGTTCGCCGAGCCACCTGGCTCGTGCCTCTTGCAACCTTCACGTGAGAGATTACTTTCCTGCACCACAAGTTCGCCGAGCCACCTCGCTCGTGCCTCTTGCAACCTTGTCGGGTCTGCTAACCCGTGCGAGCTTACTTTCCGGCGCCGCAGGTTCGCCGAGCCACCTACCTATGCCTCTTGCAATCTTGCCGGGTCTGCTAATCCGTGCGAGTTTATTTTCTTGCACCGCAAGTTCTTCGAACTACCCGTTCGTGCCTCTTGCAAACTTGCCGGGTCTGCTAACCCGTGCGTGTTTACTTTCCTGCACTGCAAGTTCTCCGAACCACCTCGCTCGTGCCTCCTGCAACCTGCCGGGTCTGCAAACCCGTGCGAGTTTACTTTCTTGAACCGCAAGTCCGCCAAGCCACCTCGCTCGTACCTCTTGCAACCTTGCCGGGTCTGCTAACCCGTGAGAGATTACTTTCCTGCACCGCAAGTTCGCCGAGCCACCTTGCTCGTGCCTCTTGCAACCTTGCGGGGTCGTCTAACCCTTCGAGTTTACTTTCTTGCAACGCAACTCGCAAGTTCGCCGAGCCACCTCGTTCGTGCCTCTTGCAAACTTGCGGGTCTGCTAACCCGTGCGAGCTTACTTCCGGCGGCCGCAGGTTCGCCGAGCCACCTACCTAGTGCCCTCTTGCAATCTTGCCGCCGGTCTGCTAATCCGTGCGAGTTTACTTTCTTGCACCGGAAGTTCTTCGAACTACCATCGTTCGTGCCTCTCGCAAACTTGCCGGGTCTGCTAACCCGTGCGTGTTTACTTTCCTGCACCGCAAGTTTCTCCGAACCACCTCGCCTCGTGCCTCCTGCAACCTTGCCGGGTCTGCAAACCCGTGCGAGTTTACTTTCTTGAACCGCAAGTTCGCCAAGCCACCTCGCTCGTACCTCTTGCAACACCTTGTCGGGGTCTGCTAACCCCGTGAGAGATTACTTTCCTGCACCGCAAGTTCGCCGAGCACCTTGCTCGTGCCTCTTGCAACTTGCGGGTCGGCTAACCCGTTCGAGTTTACCTTCTTGCAACGCAAGTTCGCCGAGCCACCTCGCTCGTGCTCTTGCAACCTTGCCGGGTCTGCTAACCTGTGAGAGATTACTTTCCTGCCCCGCAAGTCACCGAGCCACCTCGCTCGTGCCTCTTCCTACCTTTGCCGGGTCTACAAACCCGTACACACTTACTTTCCTGTACCGCAAGTTCGTAGAGCCACCTCGCTCGTGCCTCTTGCAACCTTGCCAGATCTACTAACTTGAGCGACTTTCATTTCTTGCACCTCAAGTTCGCCGAGCCACCTCGCTCGTGCCTCTTGCAACCTTGCGGGGTCGGCTAACCCGTTCGAGTTTACCTTCTTGCAACGCAAGTTCGCCGAGCAACCTCGCTCGTGCCTCTTACAACCTGGCCGGGTCTGCTAACCTGTGAGGATTACTTTCCTTTCCTCACCGCAAGTTCGCCGAGCCACCTCGCTCGTGCCTCTTCCTACCTTGCCGGGTCTACAAACCCGTACGAGCTTACTTTCCTGTACCGCAAGTTCGTAGAGCCACCTCGCTCGTGCCTCTTGCAACCTTGCCAGATCTACTAACTTGAGCGAGTTTCATTTCTTGCACCGCAAGTTCCTCGGGCTACCTCGCTCGTGTCTCTTGCAACCTTACGGGGTCGGCTAACCCGTTAGAGGTTACTTTCTTCCATCGCAAGTTCACCGAGCCACCTCGCTCGTGCCTCTTGCAACCTTGCCGGGTCCGCTAACCCATGCGAGCTTACTTTCCTACACCGCAAGTTCGCCAGGCCACCACGCTCATGCCTTTTGCAACCTTGCCGGGTTTGCGAACCCGTGTCAGCTTACTTTTCTACACCGCAAGTTCGCCGAGCCACCTGGCTCGTGCCTCTTGCAACCTTCACGTGAGAGATTACTTTCCTGCACCACAAGTTCGCCGAGCCACCTCGCTCGTGCCTCTTGCAACCTTGTCGGGTCTGCTAACCCGTGCGAGCTTACTTTCCGGCGCCGCAGGTTCGCCGAGCCACCTACCTAGTGCCTCTTGCAATCTTGCCGGGTCTGCTAATCCGTGCGAGTTTACTTTCTTGCACCGCAAGTTCTTCGAACTACCTCGTTCGTGCCTCTTGCAAACTTGCCGGGTCTGCTAACCCGTGCGTGTTTACTTTCCTGCACTGCAAGTTCTCCGAACCACCTCGCTCGTGCCTCCTGCAACCTTGCCGGGTCTGCAAACCCGTGCGAGTTTACTTTCTTGAACCGCAAGTCCGCCAAGCCACCTCGCTCGTACCTCTTGCAACCTTGCCGGGTCTGCTAACCCGTGAGAGATTACTTTCCTGCACCGCAAGTTCGCCGAGCCACCTTGCTCGTGCCTCTTGCAACCTTGCGGGGTCGGCTAACCGGTTCGAGTTTACTTTCTTGCAACGCAAGTTCGCCGAGCCACCTCGTTCGTGCCTCTTGCAAACTTGCCGGGTCTGCTAACCCGTGCGTGTTTACTTTCCTGCACAGCAAGTTCTCCGAACCACCTCGCTCGTGCCTCCTGCAACCTTGCCGGGTCTGCTAACCCGTGCGAGTTTACTTTCTTGAACCGCAAGTTCGTCGAGCCACCTCGCTCGTGCCTCTTGCAACCTTGCCGGGTCTGCTAACCTGTGCGAGCTTACTTTCCTACACCGCAAGTTCGCCGAGCCACCTCCTCGTGCCCCTTGCAACCTTGCCCGGTCTGCTAACCCGTGCGAGCTTACTTTCCTGCACCGCAAGTTCGCCGAGCCACCACGCTCGTGCCCCCTGCAACCTTGCCGAGTCTGCTAATCCGTGCGATTTTACTTTCCTGCCTCGCAGGTTCGCCGAGCCACCTGACCCGTGCTTCTTGTAACCTTGCCGGGTCTGCTAACCCGTGCGAGCTTACTTTCCAGCACCGCAAGTTCGCCTAGCAACCTCGCTCGTGCCTCATGCAACCTTGTCAGGCCCGCTAGCTCGAGCGAGTTTCATTTCTTGCACCTCAAGTTCGCCGAGCCACCTCGCTCGTGCCTCTTGCAACCTTGCGGGGTCGGCTAACCCGTTCGAGTTTACCTTCTTGCAACGCAAGTTCGCCGAGCAACCTCGCTCGTGCCTCTTGCAACCTTGTCGGGTCTGCTAACCCGTGCGAGCTTACTTTCCGGCGCCGCAAGTACGCCGAGCCACCTCTCTCGTGCCTCTTGCAATCTTGCCGGGTCTGCTAATCCGTGCGTGTTTACTTTCCTGCACCGCAAGTTCTCCGAACCACCTCGCTCGTGCCTCCTGCAACCTTGCCGGGTCTGCAAACCCGTGCGAGTTTACTTTCTTGAACCGCAAGTTCGCCAAGCCACCTCGCTCGTACCTCTTGCAACCTTGTCGGGTCTGCTAACCCGTGAGAGATTACTTTCCTGCACCGCAAGTTCGCCGAGCCACCTCGCTCGTGCCTCTTGCAACCTTGCGGGGTCGGCTAACCCGTTCGAGTTTACCTTCTTGCAACGCAAGTTCGCCGAGCCACCTCGCTCGTGCCTCTTGCAACCTTGCCGGGTCTGCTAACCTGTGAGAGATTACTTTCCTGCACCGCAAGTTCACCGAGCCACCTCGCTCGTGCCTCTTCCTACCTTGCCGGGTCTACAAACCCGTACACACTTACTTTCCTGTACCGCAAGTTCGTAGAGCCACCTCGCTCGTGCCTCTTGCAACCTTGCCAGATCTACTAACTTGAGCGAGTTTCATTTCTTGCACCGCAAGTTCGCCGGGCTACTTCGCTCGTGTCTCTTGCAACCTTACGGGGTCGGCTAACCCGTTAGAGTTTACTTTCTTCCATCGCAAGTTCACCGAGCCACCTCGCTCGTGCCTCTTGCAACCTTGCCGGGTCCGCTAACCCATGCGAGCTTACTTTCCTACACCGCAAGTTCGCCAGGCCACCACGCTCATGCCTTTTGCAACCTTGCCGGGTTTGCGAACCCGTGTTAGCTTACTTTTCTGCACCGCAAGTTCGCCGAGCCACCTGGCTCGTGCCTCTTGCAACCTTGCCGGGTCAGCTATCCCGTGAGAGATTACTTTCCTGCACCACAAGTTCGCCGAGCCACCTCGCTCGTGCCTCTTGCAATCTTGCCAGGTCTGCTAATCCGTACGAGTTTACTTTCCTGCACCGCAAGTTCTTCGAACTACCTCGTTCGTGCCTCTTGCAAACTTGCCGGGTCTGCTAACCCGTGCGTGTTTACTTTCCTGCACCGCAAGTTCTCCGAACCACCTCGCTCGTGCCTCCTGCAACCTTGCCGGGTCTGCTAACCCGTGCGAGTTTACTTTCTTGAACCGCAAGTTCGTCGAGCCACCTCGCTCGTGCCTCTTGCAACCTTGCCGGGTCTGCTAACCTGTGCGAGCTTACTTTCCTGCACCGCAAGTTCGCCGAGCCACCTCCTCGTGCCCCTTGCAACCTTGCCGAGTCTGCTAATCCGTGCGATTTTACTTTCCTGCCTCGCAAGTTCGCCGAGCCACCTGACCCGTGCTTCTTGTAACCTTGCCGGGTCTGCTAACCCGTGCGAGCTTACTTTCCAGCACCGCAAGTTCGCCTAGCAACCTCGCTCGTGCCTCATGCAACCTTGTCAGGCCCGCTAACTCGAGCGAGTTTCATTTCTTGCACCTCAAGTTCGCCGAACCACCTCGCTCGTTCCTCTTACAACCTTGCGGGGTCGGCCAACCCGTTTGAGTTTATTTTCTTACATCGCAAGTTCGCCAAGCCAACTCGCTCGTGCCTCTTGCAACCTTGCCGGGTCCGCTAACCCGTGCGAGCTTACTTTCCAACACCGCATGTTTGCCGAGCCACCACGCTCATGCCTATTGCAACGTTGCCGGGTTTGCTAACCCGTGAGAGATTACTTTCCTGCACCGCAAGTTCGCCGAGCCACCTCGCTCGTGCCACTTCCTACCTTGCCGGGTCTACTAACCCGTACGAGCTTACTTTCCTGCATCGCAAGTTCGCCGAGCCACCACGCTCTTGCCTTCTGCAACCTTCCCGGGTTTGTGAACCCGTGTTAGCTTACTTTTCTGCATCGCAAGTTCGCCGAGCTACCTAGCTCGTGGCTCTAGCTACCTTGCCGTGTCAACTATCCCGTGAGAGATTACTTTCCTGCACCACAAGTTCGCCGAGCCACCTCGCTCGTGCCTCTTGCAACCTAGACGGGTCTGCTAACCCGTGTGAGCCCACTTTCCTGCGCCGCAAGTTCGCCGAGCCACCTCCCTCGTGCCTCTTGCAATCTTGCCGGGTCTGCTAATCCGTGCGAGTTTACTTTCTTGAACCGTAAATTCGCCGAACCACCTCGCTCGTGCCCCTTACAACCTTGCCGGGTCTGCTAATCCATGCGTGCTTACTTTCCTGCACCGCAAGTTCGCCGAGCCACCTCGCTCGTGCCTCATGCAACCTTGCCCGATCTGCTAACCCGTGCAAGCTTACTTTCCTGCACCGCAAGTTTATTGAGCCACCACGCTCGTGCCTCTTGCAACTTTGCGGGGTCGGCTAACCCGTTCGAGTTTTCTTTCTTGCATCGCAAGTTCGCCGAGCCACCTCGCTCGTGCCGCTTGCAACCTTGCCGGGTCCGCTAACCCGTGCGAGTTTACTTTCCTACACCGCAAGTTCGCCGAGCCACCACGCTCATGCCTCTTGCAACCTTGCCGGGTTTGCTAACCCGTGAGAGATTACTTTCCTGCACTGCAAGTTCGCCGAGCCACTTCGCCCGTGCTTCATGCAACCTTGCCGGGTCTGCTAACCCGTGCGAGCTTACTTTCCAGCACCGCAAGTTCGCCTAGCCACCTCGCTCGTGCCTCTTGCGACCTTTCCAGGTCTGCTAACCCGAGCGAGGTTCATTTCTTGGACTGCAAGTTCGCCGAGCCACCTCGCTCGTGCCTCTTGCAACCTTGCGGGGTCGGCTAACCCGTTCGAGTTTACTTTCTTGCAACGCAAGTTCGCCGAGCCACCACGCTCGTGCCTCTTGCAACCTTGCCGGGTCTGCTAACCCGTGCGAGCTTACTTTCCTACATCGCAAGTTCGACGAGCCACCACGCTCATGCCTTTTGCAACCTTGCTGGGTTTGCGAACCCGTGTTAGCATACTTTTCTGCACCGCAAGTTCTCCGAGCCACCTGGCTCGTGCCTCTTGCCACCATGTCGGGTCTGCTAACCCGTGCGAGCATACTTTCCTGCGCCGCAAGTTCGCCGAGGCACCTCCTTCGTGTGTCTTGCGATCTTGCCGGGTCTGCTAATCCGTGCGAGTTTACTTTCTTGAAACGCAAGTTCGCCGAGCCACCTCGCTAGTGCCTCTTGCAACCTTGCCAGGTTTGCTAACCCATGCGAGCTTACTTTCCTGCACCGCATGTTCATTGAGCCACCACGCTCGTGCCCCTTGCAACCTTGCCTTGTCTGCTAACGCGTGCGATTTTACTTTACTGCCTCGCAAGTTCGCGGAGCCACCTCGCCCGTGCTTCTTGCAACCTTTCCGAGTCTGCTAACCCGAGCGAGTTTCATTTCTTGCACCGTAAGTTCGCCGAGCCACCTCGCTCGTGCCTCTTGCAACCTTGCGGGGTCGGCTAACCCGTTCGAGTTTACTTTCTTGCATCGCAAGTTCGCCGAGCCACCTCGCTCGTGCCTCTTGCAACCTTGCCCGGTCCGCTAACCCATGCGAGCTTACTTTCCTACACCGCTCGTTCGCCGAGCCACCACGCTCATGCCTTTTGCAACCTTGCCGAGTTTACGAACCCGTGTTAGCTTACTTTTCGGCACCGCAAGTTCGCTGAGCCACCTGGCTCGTACCTCCTGCATGCTTGCCGAGTCTACAAATCCGTGCGATTTTACTTTCCTGCCTCGCAAGTTCGCCGAGCCACATCGCCCGTGCTTCTTGCAACCTTGCCGGGTCTGCTAACCCGTGCGAGCTTACTTTCCTGCACCGCAAGTTCGCCTGGCCGCCTCGCTCGTACCTCTTGCAACCTTTCCAGGTCTGCTAACCCGAGCGAGGTTCATTTCTTGCATCGCAAGTTCGCCGAGCAACCTCGCTCGTGCCTCTTGCAACCTTGCGGGGTCGGCTAACACGTTCGAGTTTACCTTCTTGCAACGCAAGTTCGCCGAGCCACCTCGCTCGTGCCTCTTGCAACCTTGCCGGGTCCGCTAACCCGTGCAAGCTTACTTTCCTTCACCGCAAGTTCGCCGAGCAAACACGCTCATGCCTGTTGCAACCTTGCCGGGTCTGCTAACCTGTGAGAGATTACTTTCCTGCACCGCAAGTTCGCCGAGCCACCTCACTCGTGCCTCTTCCTACCTTGCCGGGTCTACTAACCCGTACGAGCTTACTTTCCTGCACCGCAAGTTCATTGAGCCACCACGCTCGTGCCCCTTGCAACCTTGCCGAGTCTGCTAACCCGTGCGATTTTACTTTCCTGCCTCGCAAGTTCGCCGAGCCACCTCGCCCGTGCTTCTTGCAACTTTGCCGGGTCTGCTAACACGAGCGAGTTTCATTTCTTGCACCGCATGTTCGCCGAGCCACCTCCCTCGTGCCTCTTGCAACCTTGCGGGGTCGGCTAACCCGTTCGAGTTTACTTTCTTGCATAGCATGTTCGCCGAGGCACCTCGCTCGTGCCTCTTGCAACCTTGCCGGTTCCTTTAACCCGTGCGAACTTACTTTCCTACACCGCTAGTTCGCCGAGCCTCCACACTCATGCCTTTTGCAACCTTGCCGGGTTTGCGAACCCGTGTTAGCTTACTTTTCTGCACCGCAAGTTCGCCGAGCCACCTGGCTCGTACCTCCTGCAAGCTTGCCGAGTCTGCAAATCCGTGCGATTTTACTTTCCTGCTTCGCAAGTTCGCCGAGCCACCTCGCCTGTGCTTCTTGCAACCTTGCCGGGTCTGCTAACCCGTGCGAGCTTACTTTCCTGCACCGCAAGTTCGCCTAGCCACCTCGCTCGTGCCTCTTGCAACCTTTCCAGGTCTGCTAACCCGAGCGAGGTTCATTTCTTGCACCGCAAGTTCGCTGAGCCACCTCGCTCGTGCCTCTTGCAACCTTGCGGGTTTGGCTAACACGTTCGAGTTTACTTTCTTGCAACGCATGTTCGCCAAGCCACCTCGTTCGTGCCTCTTGCAACCTTGCCGGGTCCGCTAACCCGTGCGAGCTTACTTTCCTACACCGCAAGTTCGCCGAGCTGCCACGCTCATGCCTTTTGCAACCCTGCCGGGTCTGCGAACCCGTGAGAGATTACTTTCTTGCACCGCAAGTTCGCCGAGCCACCTCGCTCGTGCCTCTTTCTACCTTGCCGGGTCAACTAACCCGTACGAGCTTACTTTCGTGCACCGCAACTTCGTAGAGCCACCTCGCTCGTGCCTCTTGAAACCTTGCCAAGTCTGCTAACCCGAGCGAGTTTCATTTCTTGCACTGCAAGTTAGCCGAGCCACCTCGCTCGTGCCTCTTGCAACTTTGCCAGGTTTGCTAATCCATGCGAGTTTACTTTCCTGCTTCGCAAGTTCATTGAGCCACCACGCTCGTGCCCCTTGCAACCTTGCCGAGTCTGCTAACCCGTGCGATTTTACTTTCCTGCCTCGCAAGTTCGTCGAGCCACCTCGCCCGTGTTTCTTGCAACCTAGCCGGGTCTGCTAACCCGAGCGAGTTTCATTTCTTGCACTGCAAGTTCGCCGAGCCACCTCGCTCATGCCTCCTGCAACCTTGCCAGATTTGCTAACCCATGCGAGCTTACTTTCCTGCACCGCAAGTTCATTGAGCCACCACGGTCGTGCCCCTTGCAACCTTGCCGAGTCTGCCAACCCATGCGATTTTACTTTCCTGCCTCGCAAGTTCGCCGATCCACCTCGCCCGTGCTTCCTGCAACCTTGCCGGGTCTGCTAACCCAAGCGAGTTTCATTTCTTGCACCGCAAGTTCGCCGAGCCACCTCGCTCGTGCCTCTTGCAACCTTGCGGGGTCGGCTAACCCGTTCGAGTTTACTTTCTTGCACCGCAAGTTCGTCGAGCCACCTCGCTCGTGCCTCTTGCAACGTTGCCGGGTTTGCTAACCCGTGAGAGATTACTTTCCTGCACCGCAAGTTCGCCGAGCCACCTCGCTCGTGCCACTTCCTACCTTGCCGGGTCTACTAACCCGTACGAGCTTACTTTCCTGCATCGCAAGTTCGCCGAGCCACCACGCTCATGCCTTCTGCAACCTTGCCGGGTTTGTGAACCCGTGTTAGCTTACTTTTCTGCATCGCAAGTTCGCCGAGCTACCTAGCTCGTGGCTCTAGCTACCTTGCCGTGCCAGCTATCCCGTGAGAGATTACTTTCCTGCACCACAAGTTCGCCGAGCCACCTCGCTCGTGCCTCTTGCAACCTACACGGGTCTGCTAACCCGTGTGAGCCCACTTTCCTGCGCCGCAAGTTCGCCTAGCCACCTCCCTCGTGCCTTTTGCAATCTTGCCGGGTCTGCTAATCCGTGCGAGTTTACTTTCTTGAACCGTAAATTCGCCGAACCACCTCGCTCGTGCCCCTTGCAACCTTGCCGGGTCTGCTAACCCGTGCGTGCTTACTTTCCGGCACCGCAAGTTCGCCGAGCCACCTCGCTCGTGCCTCATGCAACCTTGCCCGATCTGCTAACCCTTGCAAGCTTACTTTCCTGCACCGCAAGTTCATTGAGCCACCACGCTCGTGCCCCTTGCAACCTTGCCGAGTCTGCTAATCCGTGCGATTTTACTTTCCTGCCTCGCAAGTTCGCCGAGCCACCTGACCCGTGCTTCTTGTAACCTTGCCAGGTCTGCTAACCCGTGCGAGCTTAGTTTCCAGCACCGCAAGTTCGCCTAGCAACCTCGCTCGTGCCTCATGCAACCTTGTCAGGCCCGCTAACTCGAGCGAGTTTCATTTCTTGCACCTCAAGTTCGCCGAACCACCTCGCTCGTTCCTCTTGCAACCTTGCGGGGTCGGCCAACCCGTTTGTGTTTATTTTCTTACATCGCAAGTTCGCCAAGCCAACTCGCTCGTGCCTCTTGCAACCTTGCCGGGTCCGCTAACCCGTGCGAGCTTACTTTCCAACACCGCAAGTTTGCCGAGCCACCACGCTCATGCCTCTTGCAACGTTGCCGGGTTTGCTAACCCGTGAGAGATTACTTTCCTGCACCGCAAGTTCGCCGAGCCACCTCGCTCGTGCCACTTCCTACCTTGCCGGGTCTACTAACCCGTACGAGCTTACTTTCCTGTATCGCAAGTTCGCCGAGCCACCACGCTCATGCCTTCTGCAACCTTGCCGGGTTTGTGAACCCGTGTTAGCTTACTTTTCTGCATCGCAAGTTTGCCGAGCTACCTAGCTCGTGGCTCTAGCTACCTTGCCGTGTCAGCTATCCCGTGAGAGATTACTTTCCTGCACCACAAGTTCGCCGAGCCACCTCGCTCGTGCCTCTTGCAACCTAGACGGGTCTGCTAACCCGTGTGAGCCCACTTTCCTGCGCCGCAAGTTTGCCGAGCCACCTCCCTCGTGCCTCTTGCAATCTTGCCGGGTCTGCTAATCCGTGCGAGTTTACTTTCTTGAACCGTAAATTCGCCGAACCACCTCGCTCGTGCCCCTTGCAACCTTGCCGGGTCTGCTAACCCGTGCGTGCTTACTTTCCGGCACCGCAAGTTCGCCGAGCCACCTCGCTCGTGCCTCATGCAACCTTGCCGGGTCTGCTAACCCGTGCGTGCTTACTTTCCGGCACCGCAAGTTCGCCGAGCCACCTCGCTCGTGCCTCTTGCAACCTTACCCTGTCCGCTAACCCGTGCGAGCTTACTTTCCTACATCGCAAGTTCGACGAGCCACCACGCTCATGCCTTTTGCAACCTTGCCGGGTTTGCGAACCCGTGTTAGCTTACTTTTCTGCACCGCAAGTTCGCCGAGCCACCTGGCTCGTACCTCCTGCAAGCTTGCCGAGTCTGCAAATCCGTGCGATTTTACTTTCCTGCTTCGCAAGTTCGCCGAGCCACCTCGCCCGTGCTTCTTGCAACCTTGCCGGGTCTGCTAACCCGTGCGAGCTTACTTTCCTGCACCGCAAGTTCGCCCTAGCCACCTCGCTCGTGCCTCTTGCAACCTTTCCAGTCTGCTAACCCGAGCGAGGTTCATTTCTTGCACCGCAAGTTCGCTGAGCCACCTCGCTCGTGCCTCTTGCAACCTTGCGGGTTTGGCTAACACGTTCGAGTTTACTTTCTTGCAACGCATGTTCGCCAAGCCACCTCGTTCGTGCCTCTTGCAACCTTGCCGGGTCCGCTAACCCGTGCGAGCTACTTTCCTACACCGCAAGTTCGCCGAGCTACCACGCTCATGCCTTTTGCAACCCTGCGGGTCTGCGAACCCGTGAGAGATTACTTTCTTGCACCGCAAGTTCGCCGAGCCACCTCGCTCGTGCCTCTCTTACCTTGCCGGGTCAACTAACCCGTACGAGCTTACTTTCGTGCACCGCAACTTCGTAGAGCCACCTCGCTCGTGCCTCTTGAAACCTTGCCAAGTCTGCTAACCCGAGCGAGTTTCATTTCTTGCACTGCAAGTTAGCCGAGCCACCTCGCTCGTGCCTCTTGCAACTTTGCCAGGTTTGCTAACCCGTGCGAGTTTACTTTCCTGCTTCGCAAGTTCATTGAGCCACCACGCTCGTGCCCCTTGCAACCTTGCCGAGTCTGCTAACCCGTGCGATTTTACTTTCCTGCCTCGCAAGTTCGTCGAGCCACCTCGCCCGTGTTTCTTGCAACCTAGCCGGGTCTGCTAACCCGAGCGAGTTTCATTTCTTGCACTGCAAGTTCGCCGAGCCACCTCGCTCATGCCTCCTGCAACCTTGCCAGATTTGCTAACCCATGCGAGCTTACTTTCCTGCACCGCAAGTTCATTGAGCCACCACAGTCGTGCCCCTTGCAACCTTGCCGAGTCTGCCAACCCATGCGATCAACCCATGCGATTTTACTTTCCTGCCTCGCAAGTTCGCCGATCCACCTCGCCCGTGCTTCTTGCAACCTTGCTGGGTCTGCTAACCCGAGCGAGTTTCATCTTCTGCACCGCAAGTTCTCGAGCCACCTCGCTCGGTCTCTTGCAACCTTGCGGGGTCGGCTGACCGTTCGAGTTTACTTTCTTGCAACGCAAGTTCGCCGAGCCACCTCGCTCGTGCCTCTTGCCACCTTGCCAGGTCCGCTAACCCGTGCGAGCTTACTTTCCTACACCGCAAGTTCGCCGAGCCATTCGCACCTGCCTTTGCAAACCTTGCCGGGTCTGCTAACCGTGGGAGATTACTTTCTGCACCGCAAGTTCGCCGAGCCACCTCGCTCGTGCCTCTTTCTACTTTGCCGGGTCTACTAACCCGTACGAGCTTACTTTCCTGCACCGCAAGTTCGTAGAGCCACCTTGCTCCTGCCACTTGCAACCTTGCCAGGTCTACTAACCCATGCGAGCTTACTTTCCTGCACCGAAAGTTCTTTGAGCCACCACGCTCGTGCCCCTTGCAACCTTGCCGTGTCTGCTAATCCGTGCGATTTTACTTTCCTGCCTCGCAAGTTCGCCGAGCCACCTCGCCCGTGCTTCTTGCAACCTTGCCGGGTCTGCTAACCCAAGCGAGTTTCATTTCTTGCACCGCAAGTTCGCCGAGCCACCTCGCTCGTGCCTCTTGCAACCTTGCGGGGTCGGCTAACCCGTTCGAGTTTACTTTCTTGCATCGCAAGTTCGCCGAGCCACCTCGCTCGTGCCTCTTGCAACCTTGCCGGGTCTGCTAATTCGTGCAACCATACTTTCCTGCACCGCAAGTTCGCGTAGCCACCTCGCTCGTGCCTCTTGTAACCTTGCCAGGTCCGCTAACTCGTGCGAGCTTATTTTCCTTCACCGCATGTTCGCCGAGCCACCTCACTCATGCCTCTTGGAGCCTTGCCAGGTTTACTAACCCATGCGAGCTTACTTTCCTGCACCGAAAGTTCGTTGAGCCACCACGCTCGTGCCCCTTGCAACCTTGCCGAGTCTGCTAATCCGTGCGATTTTACTTTCGTACCTCGCAAGTTCGCCTAGCCACCTTGCCCGTGCTTCTTGCAACCTTGCCGAATCTGCTAACCCGGGCGAGCTTACTTTCCTGCACCGGAAGTTCGCCTAGCCACCTCGCGCGTGCCTCTTGCAACCTTTCCAGGTCTGCTAACCAAAGCGAAGTTCATTTCTTGCACCGCAAGTTCGCCGAGCCACCTCGCTCGTGCCTATTGCAACCTTGCGGGGTCGGCTAACCCATTCGAGTTTTCTTTCTTGCAACGCAAGTTCGCCGAGCCACCTCGCTCGTGCCTCTTGCAACCTTGCCGGGTCCGCTAACCCGTGCGAGCTTACTTTCATACACCGCAATTTCGCCGAGCCACCACGCTCATGCCTTTTGCAACCTTGCCGGGTCTGCTAACCCGTGGGAGATTACTTTCTTCCACCGCAAGTTCGCCGAGCCACTACGCTCGTGCCTCTTTCTACCTTGCCGGGACTACAAACCCGTACGAGCTTAGTTTCCTGCACCGCAAGTTCGTAGAGCCACCTCGCTCGTGCCACTTGCAACCTTGCCAAGTCTGCTAACCCGAGCGAGCTTCATTTCTTGCACTGCAAGTTCGCCGAGCCACCTCGCTCGTGCCTCTTGCAACCTTGCCAGGTTTGCTAACCCATGCGAGCTTACTTTCTTGCGCCGCAAGTTCATTGAGCCACCACGCTCGTGCCCCTTGCAACCTTGCCGAGTCTGCTAACCCGTGCGATTTTACTTTCCTGCCTCGCAAGTTCGCCGTCCCACCTCGCCCGTGCTTCTTACAACCTTGCCGGCTCTGCTAACCCAAGCGAGTTTCGTTTCTTGCCTCGCAAGTTCGCCGAGCCACCTCGCTCGTGCCACTTGCAACCTTGCGGGGTCGGCTAACCCGTTCGAGTTTACTTTCTTGCAACGCAAGTTCGCCGAGCCACCTCGCTCGTGCCTCTTGCAACCTTGCCAGGTCCGCTAACCCGTGCGAGCTTATTTTCCTACACCGCAAGTTCGCCGATCCGACACGCTCCTGCCTTTTGCAACCTTGCCGGGTCTGCTAACCCGTGAGAGATTACTTTCTTGCACCGCAAGTTCGCCGAGCCACCTCGCTCGTGCCTCTTTCTACCTTGTCGGGTCTACTAACCCGTACGAGCTTACTTTCCTGCACCGCAAGTTCGTAGAGCCACCTCGCTCGTCCCTCTTGCAACCTTGCGGAGTCGGCTAACCCGTTCGAGTTTACTTTCTTGCAACGCAAGTTCGCCGAGCCACCTCGCTCGTGCCTCTTGCAACCTTGCCGGGTCCGCTAACCCGTGCGAGCTTACTTTCCTACACCGCAAGTTCGCCGAGCCACCACGATCATGCCTTTTGCAACCTTGCGGGGTCTGCTAACGCGTGGGAGAATACTTTCTTGCACCGCAAGTTCGCCGAGCCATCACGCTCGTGCCCCTTTCTACCTTGCCGGGTCGACTAACCCGTACAAGCATACTTTCCTGCACCGCAAGTTCGAAGAGCCACCTCGCTCGTGCCACTTGCAACCTTGCCAAGTCTGCTAACCCGAGCGAGTTTCATTTCTTGCACTGCAAGTTCGCCGAGCCACCTCGCTCGTGCCTCTTGCGACCTTGCCAGGTTTGCTAACCCATGCGAGCTTACTTTCCTGCGCCGCAAGTTCATTGAGCCACCACGCTCTTGCCCCTTGCAACCTTGCCGAGTCTGCTAACCCGTGCGATTTTACTTTCCTGCCTCGCAAGTTCGCCGAGCCACCTCGCCCGTGCTTCTTGCAACCTTGCCGGGTCTACTAACCCAAGCGAGTTTCATTTCTTGCACCGCAAGTTCGCCGAGCCACCTCGCTCGTGCCTCTTGCAACCTTGCGGGGTCGGCTAACTCGTTCGAGTTTACTTTCTTGCATCGCAAGTTCGCCGAGCCACCTCGCTCGTGCCTCTTGCAACCTTGCGGGTCTGCTAATTCGTGCAACCTTACTTTCTGCACCGCAAGTTCGCGTAGCCACCTCGCTCGGCCTCTTGTACCTTGCCAGGTCCGCTAACACGTGCGAGCTTATTTTCCTTCACCGCAAGTTCGCCGAGCCACCTCACTCATGCCTCTTGCAACCTTGCCAGGTCTACTAACCCATGCGAGCTTACTTTCCTGCACCGAAAGTTCTTTGAGCCACCACGCTCGTGCCCCTTGCAACCTTGCCGAGTCTGCTAATCCGTGCGATTTTACATTCCTACCTCGCAAGTTCGCCGAGCCACCTCGCCCGTGCTTCTTGCAACCTTGCCGGATCTGCTAACCCGTGAGAGATTACTTTCTTGCACCGCAAGTTCGCCGAGCCACCTTGCTCGTGCCTCTTTCAACCTTGCCGGGTCTACTAACCCGCACGAGCTTACTTTCCTGCACCGCAAGTTCGTATAGCCACTTCCCTCGTGCCTTTTGCAATCTTGCCAAGTCTGCTAACCCGAGCAAGTTTCATTTCTTGCACTGCAAGTTCGTCGAGCCACCTCGCTCGTGCCTCTTGCAACCTTGCCAGGTTTGCTAACCCATGCGAGCTTACTTTCCTACACCGCAAGTTCATTGAGCCACCACGCTCGTGCCCCTTGCAACCTTGCCGAGTCTTCTAACCCGTGCGATTTTACTTTCCTGCCTCGCAAGTTCGCCGAGCCACCTCGCCCGTGTTTCTTGCAACCTAGCCGGGTCGGCTAACCCGAGCGAGTTTCATTTCGTGCACTGCAAGTTCGCCGAGCCACCTCGCTCCTGCCTCTTGCAACCTTGCTAGGTTTGCTAACCCATGCGAGCTTACTTTTTTGCACCGCAAGTTCATTGAGCTACCACGCTCGTGCCCCTTGCAACCTTGCCGAGTCTGCTAACCCGTGCGTTTTTACTTTCCTGCCTCGCAAGTTCGCCGAGCCACCTCGCCCGTGCTTCTTGCAACCTTGCCGGGTCTGCTAACCCGAGCGAGATTCATTTCTTGCACCGCAAGTTCGCCGAGCCACCTCGCTCGTGCCTCTTGCAACCTTGCGGGGTCGGCTAACCCATTCGAGTTTTCTTTCTTGCAACGCAAGTTCGCCGAGCCACCTCGCTCGTGCCTCTTACAACCTTGCCGGGTCCGCTAACCCGTGCGAGCTTACTTTCATACACCGCAAGTTCGCCGAGCCACCACGCTCATGCCTTTTGCAACATTGCCGGGTCTGCTAACCCGTGGGAGATTACTTTCTTCCACCGCAAGTTCGCCGAGCCACTACGCTCGTGCCTCTTTCTACCTTGCCGGGACTACAAACCCGTACGAGCTTATTTTCCTGCACCGCAAGTTCGTAGAGAGCACCTCGCTCGTGCCACTTGCAACCTTGCCTAGTCTGCTAACCCGAGCGAGCTTCATTTCTGCACTGCAAGTTCGCCGAGCCACCTCGCTCGTGCCTCTTGCAACCTTGCCAGGTTTGCTAACCCATGCGAGCTTACTTTCTTGCGGCGCAAGTTCATTGAGCCACCACGCTCGTGCCCCTTGCAACCTTGCCGAGTCTGCTAACCCGTGCGATTTTACTTTCCTGCCTCGCAAGTTCGCCGTCCCACCTCGCCCGTGCTTCTTACAATCTTGCCGGGTCTGCTAACCCAAGCGAGTTTCGTTTCTTGCACCGCAAGTTCGCCGAGCCACCTCGCTCGTGCCACTTGCAACCTTGCGGGGTCGGCTAACCCGTTCGAGTTTTACTTTCTTGCAACGCAAGTTCGCCGAGCCACCTCGCTCGTGCCTCTTGCAACCTTGCCGGTCCGCTAACCCGTGCGAGCTTACTTTCCTACTCCGCAAGTTCGCCGATCCGACACGCTCTGCCTTTTGCAACCTTGCCGGGTCTGCTAAACCGTGAGAGATTACTTCTTGCACCGCAAGTTCGCCGAGCCACTCGCTCGTGCCTCTTTCTACCTTGTCGGGTCTACTAACCCGTCGAGCTTACTTTCCTGCACCGCAAGTTCGTAGAGCTACCTCGCTCGTCCCTCTTGCAACCTTGCGGGGTCGGCTAACCCGTTCGAGTTTACTTTCTTGCAACGCAAGTTCGCCGAGCCACCTCGCTCGTGCCTCTTGCAACCTTACCGGGTCCGCTAACCCGTGCGAGCTTACTTTCCTACACCGCAAGTTCGCCGAGCCACCACGATCATGCCTTTTGCAACCTTGCGGGGTCTGCTAACGCGTGGGAGAATACTTTCTTGCACCGCAAGTTCGCCGAGCCATCACGCTCGTGCCTCTTTCTACCTTGCCGGGTCGACTAACCCGTACAAGCATACTTTCCTGCACCGCAAGTTCGAAGAGTCACCTCGCTCGTGCCACTTGCAACCTTGCCAAGTCTGCTAACCCGAGCGAGTTTCATTTCTTGCACTGCAAGTTCGCCGAGCCACCTCGCTCGTGCCTCTTGCGACCTTGCCAGGTTTGCTAACCCATGCGAGCTTACTTTCCTGCGCCGCAAGTTCATTGAGCCACCACGCTCTTGCCCCTTGCAACCTTGCCGAGTCTGCTAACCCGTGCGATTTTACTTTCCTGCCTCGCAAGTTCGCCGAGCCACCTCGCCCGTGCTTCTTGCAACCTTGCCGGGTCTACTAACCCAAGCGAGTTTCATTTCTTGCACCGCAAGTTCGCCGAGCCACCTCGCTCGTGCCTCTTGCAACCTTGCGGGGTCGGCTAACCCGTTCGAGTTTACTTTCTTGCATCGCAAGTTCGCCGAGCCACCTCGCTCGTGCCTCTTGCAACCTTGCCGGGTCTGCTAATTCGTGCAACCTTACTTTCCTGCCTAGCAAGTTCGCCGAGCCACCTCGCCCGTGCCTCTTTCTACCTTGCCGGGTCTACTAACCCGTACGAGCTTACTTTCCTTCACCGCAAGTTCGTGGAGCCACCTCGCTCCTGCCTCTTGCAACCTTGCCAGGTTTGCTAACCCATGCGAGCTTACTTTCCTGCACCGAAAGTTCTTTGAGCCACCACGCTCGTGCCCCTTGCAACCTTGCCGAGTCTGCTAATCCGTGCGATTTTACATTCCTACCTCGCAAGTTCGCCGAGCCACCTCGCCCGTGCTTCTTGCAACCTTGCCGATCTGCTAACCGTGAGAGATTACTTTCTTGCACCGCAAGTTCGCCGAGCCACCTTGCTCGTGCCTCTTTCAACCTTGCGGGTCTACTAACCGCACGAGCTTACTTTCCTGCACCGCAAGTTCGTAGAGCCACTTCCCTCGGCCTTTTGCAATCTTGCCAAGTCTGCTAACCCGAGCAAGTTTCATTTCTTGCACTGCAAGTTCGTCGAGCCACCTCGCTCGTGCCTCTTGCAACCTGCCAGGTTTGCTAACCCATGCGAGCTTACTTTCCTGCACCGCAAGTTCATTGAGCCACCACGCTCGTGCCCCTTGCAACCTTGCGAGTCTTCTAACCCGTGCGATTTTACTTTCCTGCCTCGCAAGTTCGCCGAGCCACCCGCCCCGTGTTTCTTGCAACCTAGCCGGGTCGGCTAACCCGAGCGAGTTTCATTTCGTGCACTGCAAGTTCGCCGAGCCACCTCGCTCCTGCCTCTTGCAACCTTGCTAGGTTTGCTAACCCATGCGAGCTTACTTTTTTGCACCGCAAGTTCATTGAGCCACCACGCTCGTGCCCCTTGCAACCTTGCCGAGTCTGCTAACCCGTGCGTTTTACTTTCTGCCTCGCAAGTTCGCCGAGCCACCTCGCCCGTGCTTCTTGCAAACTTGCCGGGTCTGCTAACCCGAGCGAGTTTCATTCTTGCACCGCAAGTTCTCCGAGCCACCTCGCTCGTGCCTCTTGCAACCTTGCGGGGTCGGCTAACCCATTCGAGTTTACTTTCTTGCAACGCAAGTTCGCCGAGCCACCTCGCTCGTGCCTTTTGCCACCTTGCCGGGTCCGCTAACCCGTGCGAGCTTACTTTCCTACACCGCAAGTTCGCCGAGCCATTACGCACCTGCCTTTTGCAACCTTGCCGTGTCTGCTAACCCGTGGGAGATTACTTTCTTGCACCGCAAGTTCGCCGAGCCACCTCGCTCGTGCCTCTTTCTACTTTGCCGGGTATACTAACCCGTACGAGCTTACTTTCCTGCACCGCAAGTTCGTAGAGCCACCTCGCTCCTGCCACTTGCGACCTTGCCAGGTTTGCTAACCCATGCGAGCTTACTTTCCTGCACCGCAAGTTCATTGAGCCACCACGATCGTGCCCCTTGCAACCATGCCGAGTCTGCTAACCCGTGCGATTTTACTTTCCTGCCTCGCAAGTTCGCCGAGCCACCTCGCCCGTGCTTCTTGCAACCTTGCCGGGTCTGCTAACCCGAGCGAGTTTCATTTCTTGCACCGCAATTTCTCCGAGCCACCTCGCTCTTGCCTCTTGCAACCTTGCGGGGTCGGTTAACCCGTTCGAGTTTACTTTCTTGCAACGCAAGTTTGCTGAGCCACCTCGCTGGTGCCTCTTGCCACCTTGCCGGGTCCGTTAACCCGTGCGAGCTTACTTTCCTACACCGCAAGTTCGCCGAGCCACCACGCGCCTGCCTTTTGCAACCTTGCTGGGTCTGCTAACCCGTGGGAGATTACTTTCTTGCACCGCAAGTTCGCCGAGCCACCTCGCTCGTGCCTCTTTCTACCGTGCCGGGTCTACTAACCCGTACGAGCTTACTTTCCTGCACCGCAAGTTCGTAGAGCCACCTCGCTCGTGCCACTTGCAACCTTGCCAAGTCTGCTAACCCGAGCGAGTTTCATTTCTTGCACAGCAAGTTCGCCGAGCAACCTCGCAGTGTCTCTTGCAAACCTTGTCAGGTTTGCTAACCCCTGTGAGCTTACTTCCCGCGCCGCAAGTTCATTGAGCCACCACGCTCGTGCCCCTGCAACCTTGCCGAGTCTGCTAACCCGTGCGATTTTACTTTCCTGCCTCGCAAGTTCGCCGAGCCACCTCGCCCGTGTTTCTTGCAACCTAGCCGGGTCGGCTAACCCGAGCGAGTTTCATTTCGTGCACTGCAAGTTCGCCGAGCCACCTCGCTCCTGCCTCTTGCAACCTTGCTAGGTTTGCTAACCCATGCGAGCTTACTTTTTTGCACCGCAAGTTCATTGAGCCACCACGCTCGTGCCCCTTGCAACCTTGCCGAGTCTGCTAACCCGTGCGTTTTTACTTTCCTGCCTCGCAAGTTCGCCGAGCCACCTCGCCCGTGCTTCTTGCAACCTTGCCGGGTCTGCTAACCCGAGCGAGTTTCATTTCTTGCACCGCAAGTTCTCCGAGCCACCTCGCTCGTGCCTCTTGCAACCTTGCGGGGTCGGCTAACCCATTCGAGTTTACTTTCTTGCAACGCAAGTTCGCCGAGCCACCTCGCTCGTGCCTTTTGCCACCTTGCCGGGTCCGCTAACCCGTGCGAGCTTACTTTCCTACACCGCAAGTTCGCCGAGCCATTACGCACCTGCCTTTTGCAACCTTGCCGTGTCTGATATCCCGTGGGAGATTACTTTCTTGCACCGCAAGTTCGCCGAGCCACCTCGCTCGTGCCTCTTTCTACTTTGCCGGGTCTACTAACCCGTACGAGCTTACTTTCCTGCACCGCAAGTTCGTAGAGCCACCTCGCTCCTGCCACTTGCGACCTTGCCAGGTTTGCTAACCCATGCGAGCTTACTTTCCTGCACCGCAAGTTCATTGAGCCACCATGATCGTGCCCCTTGCAACCATGCCGAGTCTGCTAACCCGTGCGATTTTACTTTCCTGCCTCGTAAGTTCGCCGAGCCACCTCACCCGTGCTTCTTGCAACCTTGCCGGGTCTGCTAACCCGAGCGAGTTTCATTTCTTGCACCGCAATTTCTCCGAGCCACCTCGCTCTTGCCTCTTGCAACCTTGCGGGGTCGGTTAACCCGTTCGAGTTTACTTTCTTGCAACGCAAGTTTGCCGAGCCACCTCGCTGGTGCCTCTTGCCACCTTGCCGGGTCCGCTAACCCGTGCGAGCTTACTTTCCTACACCGCAAGTTCGCCGAGCCACCACGCGCCTGCCTTTTGCAACCTTGCTGGGTCTGCTAACCCGTGGGAGATTACTTTCTTGCACCGCAAGTTCGCCGAGCCACCTCGCTCGTGCCTCTTTCTACCGTGCCGGGTCTACTAACCCGTACGAGCTTACTTTCCTGCACCGCAAGTTCGTAGAGCCACCTCGCTCGTGCCACTTGCAACCTTGCCAAGTCTGCTAACCCGAGCGAGTTTCATTTCTTGCACAGCAAGTTCGCCGAGCAACCTCGCACGTGTCTCTTGCAACCTTGTCAGGTTTGCTAACCCCTGTGAGCTTACTTTCCCGCGCCGCAAGTTCATTGAGCCACCACGCTCGTGCCCCCTGCAACCTTGCCGAGTCTGCTAACCCGTGCGATTTTACTTTCCTGCCTCGCAAGTTCGCCGAGCCACCTCGCCCGTGTTTCTTGCAACCTAGCCGGGTCGGCTAACCCGAGCGAGTTTCATTTCGTGCACTGCAAGTTCGCCGAGCCACCTCGCTCGTGCCTCTTGCAACCTTGCGGGGTTTGCTAACCCATGCGAGCTTACTTTTTTGCACCGCAAGTTCATTGAGCCACCACGCTCGTGCCCCTTGCAACCTTGCCGAGTCTGCTAACCCGTGCGTTTTTACTTTCCTGCCTCGCAAGTTCGCCTAGCCACCTCGCCCTGCTTCTTGCAACCTTGCCGGGTCTGCTAACCCGAGCGAGTTTCATTTCTTTGCAACCGCAAGTTTCCCGAGCCACCTCGCTCTTGCCTCTTGCAACCCCTTGCGGGTCCGCTAACCCATTCGATTTACTTTCCTTGCAACGCAAGTTCGCCGAGCCACCTCGCTCGTGCCTTTTGCCACCTTGCCGGTTCCGCTAACCCGTGCGAGCTTACTTTCCTACACCGCAAGTTCGCCGAGCCATTCCGCACCTGCCTTTTGCAACCTTGCCGTGTCTGCTAATCCCCCGTGGGAGATTACTTTTCTTTCTTCTTGCAACCGCAAGTTCGCCGAGCCACCTCGCTCGTGCCTCTTTCTACTTTTGCCGGGTCTGCTAACCCGTACGAGCTTACTTTCCTGCACCGCAAGTTCGTAGCCACCTCGCTCCTGCACTTGCAACCTTGCCAGTTTGCTAACCCTGCGAGCTTACTTTCCTGCACCGCAAGTTCATTGAGCCACCACGATCGTGCCCCTTGCAACCTTGCCGAGTCGCTAACCCGTGCGATTTTACTTTCCTGCCTCGTAAGTTCGCCGAGCCACCTCGCCCGTGCTTCTTGCAACCTTGCCGGGTCTGCTAACCCGAGCGAGTTCATTTCTTCTTGCACCGCAATTTCTCCGAGCCACCTCGCTCTTGCCTCTTGCAACCTTGCGGGGTCGGTTAACCCGTTCGAGTTTACTTTCTTGCAACGCAAGTTTGCCGAGCCCTCGCTGGTGCCTCTTGCCACCTTGCCGGGTCCGCTAACCCGTGCGAGCTTACTTTCCTACACGCAAGTTCGCCGAGCCACCACGCGCCTGCCTTTGCAACCTTGCTGGGTCGCTAACCCGTGGGAGATTACTTTCTTGCCCGCAAGTTCGCCGAGCCACCTCGCTCGTGCCTCTTTCTACCTTGCCGGGTCTACTAACCCGTCGAGCTTACTTTCCTGCACCGCACCGCAAGTTCGTAGAGCCACCTCGCTCGTGCCACTTGCAACCTTGCCAAGTCTGCTAACCCGAGCGAGTTTCATTTCTTGCACAGCAAGTTCGCCGAGCACCTCGCACGTGTCTCTTGCACCTTGTCAGGTTTGCTAACCACTGCGAGCTTACTTTCCCGCACCGCAAGTTCATTGTGCCACCACGCTCGTGCCCCCTGCAACCTTGCCGAGTCTGCTAACCCGTGCGATTTTACTTCCGGCTCGCAAGTTTCGCCGAGCCACCTCGCCCGTGCTTCTTGCAACCTTGTCGGTCTGCTAACCCGAGCGAGTTTCATTTCTTGCACCGCAAGTTCGCCGAGCCACCTCGCTCGTGCCTCTTGCAACCTTGCGGGGTCGGCTAACCAGTTCGAGTTTACTTTCTTGCATCGGAAGTTCCGCCGATCCACCTCGCTCGTGCCTCTTTCAACATTGCCGGGTCTGCACCCTTGCAACCTTACTTTCCTGCACCGCAAGTTCGCCTAGCCACCTCGCTCGTGCCTCTTGTAACCTTGCCAGGTCCGCTAACCCGTGCGGCTTATTTCCTTCACCGCAAGTTCGCCGAGCCACCTCTCTCATGCCCTTGCAACCTTGCCAGGTTTACTAACTCATGCGAGCTTACTTTTCCTGCACCGAAAATTCTTTGAGCCACCACGCTCGTGCCCCTTGCAACCTGCCGAGTCTGCTAATCCGTGCGATTTTACTTTCCTACCTCGCAAGTTCGCCGAGCCACCTCGCCCGTGCTTCTTGCAACCTCGCCGTATCTGCTCCCCCGTGCGAGCTTACTTTCCTGCACCGGAAGTTCGCCTAGCCACCTCGCTCGTGCCTCTTGCAACCTTTCCAGGTCTGCTAACCCGAGCGAAGTTCATTTCTTGCGCCGCAAGTTCGCCGAGCCACCTCGCTCGTGCGTCTTGCAACCTTGCAGGGTCGGCTAACCCGTTCGAGTTTACTTTCTTGCATCGGAAGTTCGCCGATCCACCTCGCTCGTGCCTCTTTCAACATTGCCGGGTCTGCTAACCCGTACAACCATACTTTCCTGCAACGCAAGTTCGCCGAGCCACCTCGCTCCTGCCTCTTGCAACCTTGCCAGGTTTGCTGACCCATGCGAGCTTACTTTCCTGCACCGCAAGTTCATTGAGCCACCACGCTCGTGCCCCTTGCAACCTTGCCGAGTCTACTAACCCGTGCGATTTTACTTTCCTGCCTAGCAAGTTCGCCGAGCCACCTCGCCCGTGCCTCTTTCTACCTTGCCGGGTCTACTAACCCGTACGAGCTTACTTTCCTGCACCGCAAGTTCGTGGAGCCACCTCGCTCCTGCCTCTTGCAACCTTGCTAGGTTTGGTAACCCATGCGAGCTCACTTTCCTGCACCGCAAGTTCATTGAGCCACCACGCTCGTGCCCCTTGCAACCTTGCCGAGTCTGCTAACCCGTGCGATTTTACTTTCCTGCCTCGCATGTTCGTCGAGCCACCTCGCCCGTGCTTCTTGCAACCTTGCCGGGTCTGCTAACCCGAGCGAGTTTCATTTCTTGCACCGCAAGTTCTCCGAGCCACCTCGCTCGTGCCTCTTGCAACCTTGCGGGGTCGGCTAACCCGTTCGAGTTTACTTTCTTGCAACGCAAGTTCGCCGAGCCACCTCGCTCGTGCCTCTTGCAACCTTGCCGGGTCCGCTAACCCGTGCGAGCTTACTTTCCTACACCGCAAGTTCGCCGAGCCACCACGCTCCTGCCTTTTGCAACCTTGCCGGGTCTGCTAACCCGTGAGAGATTACTTTCTTGCACCGCAAGTTCGCCGAGCCACCTCGCTCGTGCCTCTTTCTACCTTGCCGGGTCTACTAACCCGTACGAGCTTACTTTCCTGCACCGCAAGTTCGTAGAGCCACCTCGCTCGTGCCTCTTGCAACCTTGCCAAGTCTGCTAACCCGAGCGAGTTTCATTTCTTGCACTGCAAGTTCGCCGAGCCACCTCGCTCGTGCCTCTTGCAACCTTGTCAGGTTTGCTAACTCCTGCGAGCTTACTTTCCCGCGCCGCAAGATCATTGAGCCACCACGCTCGTGCCCCCTGCAACCTTGCCGAGTCTGCTAACCCGTACGATTTTACTTTCCTGCACCGCAAGTTCATTGAGCCACCACGCACGTGCCCCTTGCAACCTTGCCGAGTCTGCTAACCCGTGCGATTTTACTTTCCTGCCTCGCAAGTTCGTCGAGCCACCTCGCCCGTGCTTCTTGCAACCTTGCCGGGTCTGCTAACCCAAGCGAGTTTCATTTCTTGCACCGCAAGTTCGCCGAGCCACCTCGCTCGTGCCACTTGCAACCTTGCGGGGTCGGCTAACCAGTTCGAGTTTACTTTCTTGCATCGGAAGTTCGCCGATCCACCTCGCTCGTGCCTCTTTCAACATTGCCGGGTCTGCTAACCCGTGCAACCTTACTTTCCTGCACCGCAAGTTCGCCTAGCCACCTCGCTCGTGCCTCTTGTAACCTTGCCAAGTCCGCTAACCCGTGCGAGCTTATTTTCCTTCACCGCAAGTTCGCCGAGCCACCTCGCTCATGCCTCTTGCAACCTTGCCAGGTTTAGTAACTCATGCGAGCTTACTTTCCTGCACCGAAAATTCTTTGAGCCACCACGCTCGTGCCCCTTGCAACCTTGCCGAGTCTGCTAATCCGTGCGATTTTACTTGCCTACCTCGCAAGTTCGCCGAGCCACCTCGCTCGTGCCTCTTGCAACCTTGCAGGGTCGGCTAACCCGTTCGAGTTTACTTTCTTGCAACGCAAGTTCGCCGAACCACCTCTCTCGTGCCTCTTGCAACCTTGCCGGGTCCGCTAACCCGTGCGAGCTTACTTTTCTACACCGCAAGTTCGCCGAGCCACCACGCACCTGCCTTTTGCAACCTAGCCGGGTCTGCTAACCCGTGGGAGATTACTTTCTTGCACCGAAAGTTCGCCGAGCCACCTCGCTCGTGCCTCTTTCTACCTTGCCGGGTCTACTAACCCGTACGAGCTTACTTTCCTGCACCGCAAGTTCGTAGAGCCACCTCGCCCGTGCCTCTTGTAACATTGCCAAGTCTGCTAACCCGAGCAAGTTTCATTTCTTGCACTGCAAGTTCGTCGAGCCACCTCGCTCGTGCCTCTTGCAACCTTGCCAGGTTTGCTAACTCATGCGAGCTTACTTTCCGGCACCGCAAGTTCATTGAGCCACCACGGTCGTGCCCCTTGCAACCTTGCCGAGTCTGCTAACCCGTGCGATTTTACTTTCCGGCCTCGCAAGTTCGCCAAGCCACCTCGCCCGTGTTTCTTGCAACCTAGCCGGGTCTTCTAACCCGAGCGAGTTTCATTTCTTGCACTGCAAGTTCGCCGAGCCACCTCGCTCCTGCCTCTTGCAACCTTGCCAGGTTTGCTAACCCATGCGAGCTTACTTTCCTGCACCGCAAGTTCATTGAGCCACCACGGTCGTGCCCCTTGCAACCTTGCCGAGTCTGCTAACCCGTGCGATTTACTTTCCTGCCTCGCAAGTTCGCCGAGCCACCTCGCCCGTGCTTCTTGCAACCTTGCCGGGTCTGCTAACCCGCGCGAGTTTCATTTCTTGCACCGCAAGTTCGCCGAGCCACCTCGCTCGTGCCTCTTGCAACCTTGCGGGGTCGGCTAACCCGTTCGAGTTTACTTTCTTGCATCGCAAGTTCGCCGAGCCACCTCGCTCGTGCTTCTAGCAACCTTGCCGGGTCTGCTAATTCGTGCAACCTTACTTTCCTGCACCGCAAGTTCGCGTAGCCACCTCGCTCGTGCCTCTTGTAACCTTGCCAGGTCCGCTAACTCGTGCGAGCTTATTTTCCTTCACCGCAAGTTCGCCGAGCCACCTCACTCATGCCACTTGGAACCTTGCCAGGTTTACTAACCCATGCGAGCTTACTTTCCTGCACCGAAAGTTCTTTGAGCCACCACGCTCGTGCCCCTTGCATCCTTGCCGAGTCTGCTAATCCGTGCGATTTTACATTCCTACCTCGCAAGTTCGCCGAGCCACCTCGCCCGTGCTTCTTGCAACCTTGCCGGATCTGCTAACCCGTGAGAGATTACTTTCTTGCACCGCAAGTTCGCCGAGCCACCTCGCTCGTGCCTCTTTCAACCTTGCCGGGTCTACTAACCCGCACGAGCTTACTTTCCTGCACCGCAAGTTCAATGAGCCACCACGCTCGTGCCCCTTGCAACCTTGCCGAGTCTGCTAACCCGTGCGATTTTACTTTCCTGCCTCGCAAGTTCGTCGAGCCACCTCGCCCGTGCTTCTTGCAACCTTGCCGGGTCTGCTAACCCGAGCGAGTTTCATTTCTTGCACCGCAAGTTCTCCGAGCCACCTCGCTCTTGCCTCTTGCAACCTTGCGGGGTCGGTTAACCCGTTCGAGTTTACTTTCTTGCAACGCAAGTTCGCCGAGCCACCTAGCTCGTGCCTCTTGCCACCTTGCCGGGTCCGCTAACCCGTGCGAGCTTACTTTCCTACACCGCAAGTTCGCCGAGCCACCACGCACCTGCCTTTTGCAACCTTGCCGGGTCTGCTAACCCGTGGGAGATTACTTTCTTGCACCGCAAGTTCGCCGAGCCACCTCGCTCGTGCCTCTTTCTACCTTGCCGGGTCTACTAACCCGTACGAGCTTACTTTCCTGCACCGCAAGTTCGTAGAGCCACCTCGCTCGTGCCACTTGCAACCTTGCCAAGTCTGCTAACCCGAGCGAGTTTCATTTCTTGCACTGCAAGTTCGCCGAGCCACCTCGCTCGTGTCTCTTGCAACCTTGTCAGGTTTGCTAACTCCTGCGAGCTTACTTTCCCGCGCCGCAAGTTCATTGAGCCACCACGCTCGTGCCCCCTGCAACCTTGCCGAGTCTGCTAACCCGTACGATTTTACTTTCCTGCACCGCAAGTTCATTGAGCCACCACGCTCGTGCCCCTTGCAACCTTGCCGAGTCTGCTAACCCGTGCGATTTTACTTTCCTGCCTCGGAAGATCGTCGAGCCACCTCGCCCGTGCTTCTTGCAACCTTGCCGGGTCTGCTAACCCAAGCGAGTTTCATTTTTGCACCGCAAGTTCGCCGAGCCACCTCGCTCGTGCCACTTGCAACCTTGCGGGTCGGCTAACCAGTTCGAGTTTACTTTCTTGCATCGGAAGTTCGCCGATCCACCTCGCTCGTGCCTCTTTCAACATTGCCGGGTCTGCTAACCCGTGCAACCTTACTTTCCTGCACCGCAAGTTCGCCTAGCCACCTCGCTTGTGCCTCTTGTAACCTTGCCAAGTCCGCTAACCCGTGCGAGCTTATTTTCCTTCACCGCAAGTTCGCCGAGCCACCTCGCTCATGCCTCTTGCAACCTTGCCAGGTTTACTAACTCATGCGAGCTTACTTTCCTGCACCGAAAATTCTTTGAGCCACCACGCTCGTGCCCCTTGCAACCTTGCCGAGTCTGCTAATCCGTGCGATTTTACTTGCCTACCTCGTAAGTTCGCCGAGCCACGTCGCTCGTGCCTGTTGCAACCTTGCAGGGTCGGCTAACCCGTTCGAGTTTACTTTCTTGCAACGCAAGTTCGCCGAACCACCTCTCTCGTGCCTCTTGCAACCTTGCCGGGTCCGCTAAATCGTGCGAGCTTACTTTTCTACACCGCAAGTTCGCCGAGCCACCATGAACCTGCCTTTTGCAACCTAGCCGGGTCTGCTAACCCGTGGGAGATTACTTTCTTGCACCGCAAGTTCGCCGAGCCACCTCGCTCGTGCCTCTTTCTACCTTGCCGGGTCTACTAACCCGTACGAGCTTACTTTCCTGCACCGCAAGTTCGTAGAGCCACCTCGCCCGTGCCTCTTGTAACATTGCCAAGTCTGCTAACCCGAGCAAGTTTCATTTCTTGCACTGCAAGTTCGTCGAGCCACCTCGCTCGTGCCTCTTGCAACCTTGCCAGGTTTGCTAACTCATGCGAGCTTACTTTCCGGCACCGCAAGTTCATTGAGCCACCACGGTCGTGCCCCTTGCAACCTTGCCGAGTCTGCTAACCCGTGCGTTTTTACTTTCCTGCCTCGCAAGTTCGCCGAGCCACCTCGCCCGTGCTTCTTGCAACCTTGCCGGGTCTGCTAACCCGAGCGAGTTTCATTTCTTGCACCGCAAGTTCTTCGAGCAACCTCGCTCGTGCCTCTTGCAACCTTGCGGGGTCGGCTAACCCGTTCGAGTTTACTTTCTTGCAACGCAAGTTCGCCGAGCCACCTCGCTCGTGCCTCTTGCCACCTTGCCTGTTCCGCTAACCCGTGCGAGCATACTTTCCTACACCGCAAGTTCGCCGAGCCATTACGCACCTGCCTTTTGCAACCTTACCGGGACTGCTAACCCGTGGGAGATTACTTTCTTGCACCGCAAGTTCGCCGAGCCACCTCGCTCGTGCCTCTTTCTACTTTGCCGGGTCTACTAACCCGTACGAGCTTACTTTCCTGCACCGCAAGTTCGTAGAACCACCTCGCACCTGCCACTTGCAACCTTGCCAGGTTTGCTAACCCATGCGAGCTTACTTTCCTGCACCGCAAGTTCATTGAGCCACCACGATCGTGCCCCTTGCAACCTTGCCGAGTCTGCTAACCCGTGCGATTTTACTTTCCTGCCTCGCAAGTTCGCCGAGCCACCTCGCCCGTGCTTCTTGCAACCTTGCCGGGTCTGCTAACCCGAGCGAGTTTCATTTCTTGCACCGCAAGTTCTCCGAGCCACCTTGCTCTTGCCTCTTGCAACCTTGCGGGGTCGGCTAACCCGTTCGAGTTTACTTTCTTGCAACGCAAGTTCGCCGAGCCACCTCGCTGGTGCCTCTTGCCACCTTGCCGGGTCCGCTAACCCGTGCGAGCTTACTTTCCTACACCGCAAGTTCGCCGAGCCACCACGCGCCTGCCTTTTGCAACCTTCCTGGGTCTGCTAACCCGTGGGAGATTACTTTCTTGCACCGCAAGTTCGCCGAGCCACCTCGCTCGTGCCTCTTTCTACATTGCCGGGTCTACTAACCCGTACGAGCTTACTTTCCTGCACCGCAAGTTCGTAGAGCCACCTCGCTCGTGCCACTTGCAACCTTGCCAAGTCTGCTAACCCGAGCGAATTTCATTTCTTGCACAGCAAGTTCGCCGAGCAACCTCGCTCGTGTCTCTTACAACCTTGTCAGGTTTGCTAACTCCTGCGAGCTTACTTTCCCGCGCCGCAAGTTCATTGAGCCACCACGCTCGTGCCCCCTGCAACCTTGCCGAGTCTGCTAACCCGTGCGATTTTACTTTCCTGGCTCGCAAGTTCGCCGAGCCACCTCGCCCGTGCTTCTTGCAACCTTGCCGGGTCTGCTAACCCAAGCGAGTTTCATTTCTTGCACCGCAAGTTCGCCGAGCGACGTCGCTCGTGCCTCTTGCAACCTTGCGGGGTCGGCTAACCAGTTCGAGTTTACTTTCTTGCATCGGAAGTTCGCCGATCCACCTCGCTCGTGCCTCTTTCAACATTGCCGGGTCTGCTAACCCGTGCAACCTTACTTTCCTGCACCGCAAGTTCGCCTAGTCACCTCGCTCGTGCCTCTTGTAACCTTGCCAGGTCCGCTAACCCGTGCGAGCTTATTTTCCTTCACCGCAAGTTCGCCGAGCCACCTCGCTCTTGCCCCTTGCAACCTTGCCAGGTTTACTAACTCATGCGAGGTTACTTTCCTGCACCGAAAATTCTTTGAGCCACCACGCTCGTGCCCCTTGCAACCTTGCCGAGTCTGCTAATCCGTGCGATTTTACTTTCCTACCTCGCAAGTTCGCCGAGCCACCTCGCCCGTGCTTCTTGCAACCTTGCCGGATCTGCTCACCCGTGCGAGCTTACTTTCCTGCACCGGAAGTTCGCCTAGCCACCTCGCTCGTGCCTCTTGCAACCTTTCCAGGTCTGCTAACCCTAGCGAAGTTCATTTCTTGCGCCGCAAGTTCGCCGAGCCACCTCGCTCGTGCGTCTTGCAACCTTGCAGGGTCGGCTAACCCGTTCGAGTTTACTTTCTTGCATCGGAAGTTCGCCGATCCACCTCGCTCGTGCCTCTTTCAACATTGCCGGGTCTGCTCACCCGTACAACCTTACTTTCCTGCAACGCAAGTTCGCCGAGCCACCTCGCTCCTGCCTCTTGCAACCTTGCCAGGTTTGCTAACCCATGCGAGCTTACTTTCCTGCACCGCAAGTTCATTGGGCCACCACGCTCGTGCCCCTTGCAACCTTGCCGAGTCTGCTAACCCGTGCGATTTTACTTTCCTGCCTAGCAAGTTCGCCGAGCCACCTCGCCCGTGCCTCTTTCTACCTTGCCGGGTCTACTAACCCGTACGAGCTTACTTTCCTGCACCGCAAGTTCGTGGAGCCACCTCGCTCCTGCCTCTTGCAACCTTGCCAGGTTTGCTAACCCATGCGAGCTTACTTTCCTGCACCGTAAGTTCCTTGAGCCACCACGCTCGTGCCCCTTGCAACCTTGCCGAGTCTACTAAGCCGTGCGATTTTACTTTCCTGCCTCGCAAGTTCGTCGAGCCACCTCGCCCGTGCTTCTTGCAACCTTGCCGGGTCTGCTAACCCGAGCGAGTTTCATTTCTTGCACCGCAAGTTCTCCGAGCCACCTCGCTCGTGCCTCTTGCAACCTTGCGGGGTTGGCTAACCCGTTCGAGTTTACTTTCTTGCAACGCAAGTTCGCCGAGCCACCTCGCTCGTGCCTCTTGCCACCTTGTCGGGTCCGCTAACCCGTGCGAGCTTACTTTCCTACACCGCAAGTTCGCCGAGCCACCACGCACCTGCCTTTTGCAACCTTGCCGGGTCTGCTAACCCGTGGGAGATTACTTTCTTGCACCGCAAGTTCGCCGAGCCACCTCGCTCGTGCCTCTTTTTACCTTGCCGGGTCTACTAACCTGTACGAGCTTACTTTCCTGCACCGCAAGTTCGTAGAGCCACCTCGCTCATGCCACTTGCAACCTTGCCAAGTCTGCTAACCCGAGCGAATTTCATTTCTTGCACAGCAAGTTCGCCGAGCAACCTCGCTCGTGTCTCTTGCAACCTTGTCAGGTTTGCTAACCCCTGCGAGTTTACTTTCCCGCGCCGCAAGTTCATTGAGCCACCACGCTCGTGCCCCCTGCAACCTTGCCGAGTCTGCTAACCCGTGCGATTTTACTTTCCTGGCTCGCAAGTTCGCCGAGCCACCTCGCCCGTACTTCTTGCAACCTTGCCGGGTCTGCTAACCCAAGCGAGTTTCATTTCTTGCACCGCAAGTTCGCCGAGCGACGTCGCTCGTGCCTCTTGCAACCTTGCGGGGTCGGCTAACCAGTTCGAGTTTACTTTCTTGCATCGGAAGTTCGCCGATCCACCTCGCTCGTGCCTCTTTCAACATTGCCGGGTCTGCTAACCCGTGCAACCTTACTTTCCTGCACCGCAAGTTCGCCTAGCCACCTCGCTCGTGCCTCTTGTAACCTTGCCAGGTCCGCTAACCCGTGCGAGCTTATTTTCCTTCACCGCAAGTTCGCCGAGCCACCTCGCTCATGCCCCTTGCAACCTTGCCAGGTTTACTAACTCATGCGAGCTTACTTTCCTGCACCGAAAATTCTTTGAGCCACCACGCTCGTGCCCCTTGCAACCTTGCCGAGTCTGCTAATCCGTGCGATTTTACTTTCCTACCTCGCAAGTTCGCCGAGCCACCTCGCCCGTGCTTCTTGCAACCTTGCCGGATCTGCTCACCCGTGCGAGCTTATTTTCCTGCACTGGAAGATCGCCTAGCCAGCTCGCTCGTGCCTCTTGCAACCTTTCCCGGTCTGCTAACCCGAGCGAAGTTCATTTCTTGCGCCGCAAGTTCGCCGAGCCACCTCGCTCGTGCGTCTTGCAACCTTGCAGGGTCGGCTAATCCGTTCGAGTTTACTTTCTTGCATCGGAAGTTCGCCGATCCACCTCGCTCGTGCCTCTTTCAACATTGCCGGGTCTGCTAACCCGTACAACCTTACTTTCCTGCAACGCAAGTTCGCCGAGCCACCTCGCTCGTGCCTCTTGCCACCTTGCCGGGTCCGCTAACCCGTGCGAGCTTACTTTCCTACACCGCAAGTTCGCCGAGCCACCACGCACCTGCCTTTTGCAACCTTGCCGGGTCTGCTAACTCGTGGAGATACTTTCTTGCACCGCAAGTTCGCCGAGCCACCTCGCTCGTGCCTCTTTCTTCCTTGCCGGTCTACTAACCCGTACGAGCTTACTTTCCTGCACCGCAAGTTCGTAGAGCCACCTCGCTCGTGCCACTTGCAACTTGCCAAGTCTGCTAACCCGAGCGAGTTTCATTTCTTGCACGCAAGTTCGCCGAGCCACCTCGCTCGTGTCCTTGCAACCTTGTCAGGTTGCTAACCCTGCGAGCTTACTTCCCGCGCCGCAAGTTCCATTGAGCCACCACGCTCGTGCCCCTACAACCTTGCCGAGTCTGCTAACCCGTACGATTTTACTTTCCTGCACCGCAAGTTCATTGAGCCACCACGCTCGTGCCCCTTGCACCTTGCCGAGTCTGCTAACCCGTGCGATTTTACTTTCCTGCCTCGCAAGTTCGTCGAGCCACCTCGCCCGTGCTTCTTGCAACCTTGCCGGGTCTGCTAACAAGCGAGTTTCATTTCTTGCACCGCAAGTTCGCCGAGCCACCTCGCTCGTGCCACTTGCAACCTTGTGGGTCTGGCTAACCAGTTCGAGTTTACTTTCTTGCATCGCAAGTTCGCCGATCCACCTCGCTCGTGCCTCTTTCAACATTGCCGGGTCTGCTAACCCGTGCAACTTACTTTCCTGCACCGCAAGTTCGCCTAGCCACCTCGCTCGTGCCCTTGTAACCTTGCCAGGTCCGCTAACCCGTGCGAGCTTATTTTCCTTCACTGCAAGTTCGCCGAGCCACCTCGCTCATGCTCTTGCAACCTTGCCAGGTTGCTAACTCATGCGAGCTTACTTCCTGCACCGAAATTCTTTGAGCCACCACGCTCGTGCCCCTTGCAACCTTGCCGAGTCTGCTAATCCGTGCGATTTTACTTTCCTACCTCGCAAGTTCGCCGAGCCACCTCGCTCGTGCCTCTTGCAACCTTGCCGGGTCGGCTAACCCGTTCGAGTTTACTTTCTTGCACGCAAGTTCGCCAAGCCACCTCTCTCGTGCCTCTTGCAACCTTGCCGGGTCCGCTAACCCGTGCGAGCTTACTTTTCTACACCGCAAGTTCGCCGAGCCACCACGCTCCTGCCTTTTGCAACCTAGCCGGGTCTGCTAACCCGTGGAGATTACTTTCTTGCACCGCAAGTTCGCCGAGCCACCTCGCTCGTGCCTCTTGCTACCTTGCCGGGTCTACTAACCCGTACGAGCTTACTTTCCTGCACCGCAAGTTCGTAGAGCCACCTCGCCCGTGCCTCTTGTAACTTGCAAGTCTGCTAACCCGAGCAGTTTCATTCTTGCACTGCAAGTTCGCCGAGCCACCTCGCTCGTGCCTCTTGCAACCTTGCAAGGTTTGCTAACCCATGCGAGCTTACTTTCCGGCACCGCAAGTTCATTGAGCCACCACGCTCGTGCCCTTGCAACCTTGCCGAGTCTGCTACCCGTGCGATTTTACTTTCCGGCCTCGCAAGTTCGCCAAGCACCCCTCCCTGTTTCTTGCAACCTAGCCGGGTCTTCTAACCCGAGCGAGTTTCATTTCTTGCACTGCAAGTTCGCCGAGCCACCTCGCTCCTGCCTCTTGCAACCTTGCCAGGTTTGCTAACCCATGCGAGCTTACTTTCCTGCACCGCAAGTTCATTGAGCCACCACGGTCGTGCCCCTTGCAACCTTGCCGAGTCTGCTAACCCGTGCGATTTTACTTTCCTGCCTCGCAAGTTCGCCGAGCCACCTCGCCCGTGCTTCTTGCAACCTTGCCGGGTCTGCTAACCCGCGCGAGTTTCATTTCTTGCACCGCAAGTTCGTCGAGCCACCTCGCTCGTGCCTCTTGCAACCTTGCGGGGTCGGCTAACCCGTTCGAGTTTACTTTCTTGCATCGCAAGTTCGCCGAGCCACCTCGCTCGTGCCTCTTGCAACCTTGCCGGGTCTGCTAATTCGTGCAACCTTACTTTCCTGCACCGCAAGTTCGCGTAGCCACCTCGCTCGTGCCTCTTGTAACCTTGCCAGGTCCGCTAACTCGTGCGAGCTTATTTTCCTTCACCGCAAGTTCGCCGAGCCACCTCACTCATGCCTCTTGGAACCTTGCCAGGTTTACTAACCCATGCGAGCTTACTTTCCTGCACCGAAAGTTCTTTGAGCCACCACGCTCGTGCCTCTTGGAACCTTGCCGAGTTTGCTAATCCGTGCGATTTTACATTCCTACCTCGCAAGTTCGCCGAGCCACCTCGCCCGTGCTTCTTGCAACCTTGCCGGATCTGCTAACCCTGAGAGTTTACTTTCTTGCACCGCAAGTTCGCCGAGCCACCTCGCTCGTGCCTTTTCAACCTTGCCGGTCTACTAACCCGCACGAGCTTACTTTCCTGCACCGCAAGTTCGTAGAGCCACTTCCCTCGTGCCTTTTGCAATCTTGCCAAGTCTGCTAACCCGAGCAAGTTTCATTTCTTGCACTGCAAGTTCGTCGAACCACCTCGCTCGTGCCTCTTGCAACCTTGCCAGGTTTGCTAACCCATGCGAGCTTACTTTCCTGCACCGCAAGTTCATTGAGCCACCGCGCTCGTGCCCCTTGCAACCTTGCCGAGTCTGCTAACCCGTGCGATTTTACTTTCCTGCCTCGCAAGTTCGCCGAGCCACCTCGCCCGTGCTTCTTGCAACCATGCCGGGTCTGCTAACCCGCGCGAGTTTCATTTCTTGCACAGCAAGTTCTCCGAGCTACCTCGCTCGTGCCTCTTGCAACCTTGCGGGGTCGGCTAACCCGTTCGAGTTTACTTTCTTGCAACGCAAGTTCGCCGAGCCACCTCGCTCGTGCCTCTTGCCACCTTGCCGGGTCCGCTAACCCGTGCGAGCTTACTTTCCTACACCGCAAGTTCGCCGAGCCATTACGCACCTGCCTTTTGCAACCTTGCCGGGTCTGCTAACCCGTGGGAGATTACTTTCTTGCACCGCAAGTTCGCCGAGCCACCTCGCTCGTGCCTCTTTCTACTTTGCCGGGTCTACTAACCCGTACGAGCTTACTTTCCTGCACCGCAAGTTCGTAGAGCCACCTCGCTCGTGCCCTTGCAACCTTGCCAGGTTTGCTAACCCTGCGAGCTTACTTTCCTGCACCGCAAGTTCATTGAGCCACCACGCTCGTGCCCTTGCAACCTTGCCGAGTCTGCTAACCCGTGCGATTTTACTTTCCTGCCTCGCAAGTTCGCCGAGCCACCTCGCCGTGTGCTTCTTGCAACCTTGCCGGGTCTGCTAACCCGAGCGAGTTTCATTTCTTGCACCGCAAGTTCTCCGAACAACCTCGCTCTTGCCTCTTGCAACCTTGCGGGGTCGGCTAACCCGTTCGAGTTTACTTTCTTGCAACGCAAGTTCGCCGAGCCACCTCGCTGGTGCCTCTTGCCACCTTGCCGGGTCCGCTAACACTTGCGAGCTTACTTTCCTACACCGCAAGTTCACCGAGCCACCTCGCTCGTGCCTCTTTCTACCTTGCCGGGTCTACTAACCCGTACGAGCTTACTTTCCTGCACCGCAAGTTCGTAGAGCCACCTCGCTCGTGCCTCTTGCAACCTTGCCAAGTCTGCTAACCCGCGCGAGTTTCATTTCTTGCACTGCAAGTTCACCTTGCCAGGTTTGCTAACCCGTGCGAGCTTACTTTCCCTCACCGCAAGTTCATTGAGCCACCACGCTCGTGCCCCTTGCAACCTTGCCGAGTCTGCTAACCCGTGCGATTTTACTTTCCTTCCTCGCAAGTTCGCCGAGCCACCTCGCTCGTGCTTCTTGCAACCTTGCCGGGTCTGCTAACCCA